>NC_037671.1:80392665-80542052 GCF_003255815.1 Theropithecus gelada | reverse complement strand
TTTTTTTTTTTTTTTTTTTTTTTTTTTTTTTTTTTTTTTAGATGGAGTCTTGCTCTGTGGCCCAGACTGGAGTTCAGTGGAACAATCTTGGCTCACTGTAACCTCCACCTCCTGGCTTCAAGCGATTCTCCTGCCTCAGCCTCCCAAGTAACTGAGACTACAGGCATGCACCACCACGCCCAGCTAATTTTTGTATTTTTAGTAGAGATGGGGTTTCACCATGTTGGCCAGGATCATCTCGCTCTCTTGACTTCATGATCTACCCGCCTCGGCCTCCCAAAGTGTGACTATGGGCCTTTTAAACGTCTTTGACCAGGCAATGGAGTCATGCCTTTGGAAAAAGGTCAAATGAAAGTATAATCACACATATTCAGCAAATAGTTAAGGAACACCTACAATGCTCTCAAGTGCTATTGAAACAGAAATTTTTTTTAAAAAAAAAAGGGCAAGGGGGAGTAAAATGGTGCCATTGTAAACAGAATGGGTGAGATAGTTCTCATTGATTCATTTATCCCAACACTTGCAAGAGTTGAGGGAGTAAGCCCTATGGCTCTCTGGGCAGGGAGCATTTCAGGAGGAGGGATCGCCCGTGTGAAAGACCTTTTGATATATCAGACAAGTGTGTAGAAAGTCAGAGGCCAGTGTGACTGAAGGCAGTATATAACTTCAGAGAGTTAATGGAGTAGGAACAGAAGCTGTATAGTCTTATAGACCTCTGTGACAATGTTGCCGTTTGCTCAGATTGGTATCCTTTGAAGAGATGGAGCAGAGTAAATTGATCTGATTTAAGATATCAATGTTATCTCTTGTAGCTATTTTGAGAGTAGTTAGTAGAGGGACTAGGATAAAAGGAGAAGGATTAGCTAGGGGAATATTGCAGTATCTAGGAGAGAGATGATAGTGACTCGCATCAAAATATATCAGTGAAGGGATAAGACATGGTTGGAGCCTGCATGTCTTTTGAAGGGAAAGCCAACAGGATTTTTTAGAAGTCATTTTCTCACCCAAATTCACTTTTTTCAGAAGACTTGAGGCCATGGCCATTTGTATGAAATAAGAAGGAATAAATAGGACATAGAAATCAGAAATTAAAAGACTAGACTCTTTGAGGGCGTGAAATTCCCTTGGAAACCTTGAGTATCCTGTAGCAGGTTGTGGCTTAGTGCCTTTAACAACTTGTTCTCCTGAAACTACATCAGCAGGAGTATGCTGAAAAGCTGGGTGGCCTAAGGGCGTGATCTCTAGGCCCTCACAACTAAAGTTCCAGGCCCCCACAGCCAAAGTTCCAAGCCCACATAATTTAATCTCTCTTTGTTTTAGTTTTCTTCACGTAAAACAGGTTAATAACCACACTTATCTCAAAGTGTTTTTGCCAAGGTTCGAAACTGTTTTTAATTCCTCACATGTAAATATTCAGTCCTTTGACGTTACTTGGGGTTCTCTAGAGAAACAGAACCAATAGGATGTATAGACAGAAAGAGCAATAAAGAGATTTATTTTAAGAAATTGTGTCATGTGGTTATGAAGGGTGGTAAGTTCAAAATCTGTGAGTTGGGCCAATAGGTTGGAGACTTGGAGAAAAGCCAATGCTGGAGTTCAAACTCAAAGGACATCAGCTGGAAACACAGGTTGATACTGCAGTTCAAGTTCAAAGGCCATGAGATTCAGAATTCTGCCTTGTTCAGGGAGGTCAGTCTTTTATTTTACTTGGGACTCCAACTGATTGGTGAGGTCACTCACATTGTGATGGACTATCTGTTTTACTCAAAGTCCATAAGTTTGAATGTTAATCTCATCCAAAAATACCCTCAGAGAAAGATCTAGAATAATGTTTGATCACATGCCTGATCACTGTGGCTCAGCCAAGTTGACACATAAAATTAACCACCACATGTCCCAAACTCATGGGAACATTTCATCCAAGTACTAATCAGGCCCAACTCTACTTGGTTTCTGAGATCAGATAAAATCAGCCACCTTCAGGAAGATATGGCCCTAGAAATCATGCCAGCATTTCTAATACTTTATGTCACTCTTTCCTGAGATCAGGTGTAAATTCAGCATTTTTCTCAACATAGTACTTTAGGCAGGCAAAATTAGAGTTGACATCAGGATTCAAACATATTTTCTATCTCTGATTCATAAGCTGAGACATACATTCTCAATTCTACATGCAATACCCCAAATTCCTATTTCCTTGGAACACCCTCTGTTGCTGTTCCTCTCTGATCACTTGCTGCTTCCCAGGATCTGTTTCCTCCCTGTCTCCTCTCTGTCTCTGTCTTCTCCCCTCCATTCCTCTTTTCATCTCCGTCTCTCTGTCTGTCTCTCTCTGTCTCCCTCTCTCTCTCTCTCCCCGTCACACACACATAATAGCTTTTTCTCTAGTCATAACTAATAATGCATTTTTAAACTAATCATGAACTTTCCCATCTGTACAATCCATACATTTGTAAACCCTACATTATATGTAATGGTTTTCCTCTTTTATTTACAAAGTCTATCGAGTCTCAATACGAATATTGCTTCCTCACAAAGCTTTCTAAAACCTTGACAGGATTAATTGCTTTATTCCTTGTATTACCCTGGCACACCACATATTTTCTATAATATTATTATTATAAAAATTACCATTAAGGGTTTTATGTGTATATATATTTATGTATCTCCCTATAGGCTGTGGACTTAATGAGGACAGCATCACATCACCATGATACCTGTCACAGTACATGACAGGTAGTAGATGCTTAATAAATATTGGTTCAGTGATACCTGAATGCATAGCCTTTGACAGTTTCTCAATTAAGTTTGCTACACAGAATTTTAAAAAATTCCAAAATGATCATGACTTAACTGGGGCTCCAGCCATCCCCACTGTGTTCCAGATTACCAACAACAGGAAGAGCAAAGCAAGAATGCATTCCGTAACCAATTAAGACATTTTCCAGATTCATACAACACTTTTGCTTCCATATTACTATCCATAGTTAAGACACATGGCAATAAAAACATGCAAGGGATGTTGGGGCATGTCGTCATCTAGTTCTGAAGCAATGTGTCCAGATAAAAGTTGATCTTCTGTTGTGCACAAAGCATAAGAATGGATATTGTATGACAACCAGATGTCTTTAAATATAAAGAGAACTATGAAGATAAATCTCTGTGGAAAACCAACTTTTAAGGTATGGATAGTCAGAGAAAAAAGTAAGATGGTGAAGTAGACTGAAGAAGAACAATTACAGAAGTAAAAGGAGAACAAAGCCAAGTTTCTAGAAGTGGATAGCAATGCCAAATGTCAGGGGACATTACTGAAATAAAGGACAACTTAATTTGACTTGTAGGAGGCCATTGGTAACATTCAAGTACTATTTCCATTAGCTGATGCCTGTCGATGGAGAACTCCCCAAACACTACAGGGAATGGGGAGCAAAGCTGATCACTTGTGCTAACTCACATGGAGAATTTCCACCACATGGATTCATTTTTTCTCCCTTCAGTCTTTCACTTTATCAGTAACATTTGAGACAAGATAGAGGGGTAGAGTACAAAAATAAACCCTTACAATTCTGGCAAATTGCTTTTGACAAGAGTGCCAAGACAATTCAATAGGGAGAGAACAGTCTTCAACAAATGGTGCAGGAACATCAAGATATGAGATAAAAGCAAAAGAATGAAGTCAGACATATCCCTCACACCATATACAAAAATTAATTTACGATAGATTAGAGTTCTAAATGTAGGAGTTAAAACTATAAAACTCTTAGAGGTGTGAATGCATGGAGAAGAAGATAAGATAGTTAAGCAGAATGAAGAAGAGCAGGTAGAGAGGTGGAAGAACAAAGCCAAGTTTGTTCTCCTTAGAGGAAAACACAGGAAAAATTTTTACAACTTTGGATTAGGCAATGATCTCTTAGATATGAAACAAAAAGCAAAAGTCAAAGGAAAAAAACAGATAAGTTAAAAATAGTCAAAATTAAATACTTTTGTATTTAAAAGACATTATGAAGAAAGTGAAAAGACCACATAAAGAATGGGAGAAAATATTTACATGTTATATATATGATGAAGGACTTGTATCAATATAAGTCCTTTTATAAAATAACTTGCAACTTGACAATAAATACATTGAAAAAAAGGGCAAAAGGTTTGAATAGACAGTTCTTCATGGAAGACATAAAAAATGGCCAATATGTACATAAAAATATTTCAACATCATTGCCATTAGAGAAATAAAATTAAAACCACAATGAGAGACCATATCAAACACACTAGGATGGCTATAATGAAAAAAAGACAGACAATAACAAGCATTGGTGAAGATGTGGAGACGCTGGAACCCTCATACATTGCTGGTGTGAATGCAGATTCATACAGCTGCTTTAGAAAACAGTTTGGCAATGCCCCAAAATTAATCATGGAGTGACCATAGGACCAAGCTATTCCAGTCCTAGGCATGCCCCCAAGAAAAATGTCCACATAAAAATTTATATATGAATGTTTATAGCAATATTATTCACAGTATCCAATAAAGGGAAACAACCCAAATGTCCAAATGATGAGCAGATAAACAAAAATGGTATATCCATAAAATGAAATATGATTTAGCCATAACAAGGAATGAAATGTTGATATATGCTCTGATATGGATGAACCTTAAAAAACTATGCTAAGCAAAATAAGCCAGTCGCAAAAGGCCACGTATATATTAATCCATTTATATAAAAATTCACAAAAAGCAAATTCATAGAAATTGACAGGTTAGTGGTTTCCAGGGTCTGTAGGGAGTGGTTGCTAACAGTTGCATGATTTCTTTTCAGGTAATGAAACTTTCTAGAATTAGATAGTGGTGGCAATTGCACAATTCTGTGAATATATTAAAAACACTGAATTGTCTACTTTTTAAAAGGTGAATTTAAAGGCAGGTGGATTATATCTCAACAAAGCTGTTAAAAAGAGCAACAACAAAAAAGAGAGAGGAGCGGAAAGTTCAGACTGGGGTTTTCTGATTGCCAGTGACCGACAGATATAACTGGCTATTAACATATCTGGCAGTGTCAAGGAATGTGTAATTCCAGTGCCTGCTGTTTGTGAGCTTCTGTGCGTGGACATGTTTTACATCCTGTCAAGGGTGATCATAGATTTTCTCCCATCATCATCATGGTGACTCAATCTTACACTATCCTCCAGCTCCTTCATCCCATGCAGCGCCTTGGAACAACTATTTGCTTTAGACCCCTGGGAGTGCCAAAATATCTCTGCTTACCCACACAATTTCCTTCCTCCACTCTGCTTTCAGTTTAACAATTCCTTCCTAGTTAGAAGGATTGAGGTAAGGTGAGAAATATGGGAGTGACTGGCTTGAATGTGCTGCTTACTGCCTCCAGTGGTTTTCATTCATCTTTGAGGTTCTCATTTGGCCTTGGAAATGAAAAGGGACTTGAAAAAACAAAACAAAACAAAACACTGAACCCACTGGCTAATTGAATTGGAATTGAAACCCCTTTGCATTTCATTTACAATTCATTGTGCTTAAAAGAAGTGAAAATGATTGAGACCATCCTGGCCAACATTGTGAAGCCCTCTCTCTACTAAAAATACAAAAATTAGCTGGGCATGGTGGTGTGTGCATTGCCTAATCCAAAGGAGACTGAGGCAGGAGAATCGCTTGAAACCGGGAGGTAGAGGTTGCAGTGAGCCCAGATCGTGCCACTGCACTCCAGCCTGGTGACAGAGTGAGGAGACTGTCTCAAAAGAAAAAAAAAAAGTGAAAATAGTTGCAGCAGGCAACTATATAAAATAGAGGCTCTATGAGCAAAGCATTCACAGTGTTGACAGTGCCAACTTTGGAACCCTGACTATGTGCCATGACTTGTTCTAATTGCTTTGTGCATAACCCAATTAATCCACATTGCATCCTAATGAAGTAGGTAGGATTACCATTTTTGTTTTATAGATGAGGATGATTGACACTAGAAGAGGTTGGATAATTCACCCAACCTCTCACCATAACTTGGTTAGCAACTCTAACCAAGTACAATTCCTAACCATTGTACTTCCCTGTTACACAGACGCTTGAGCACATACCTGACAAACATTTAGTGCTTGTGCATTTATGTTTGCCAGTCATATTACTAATAATAATTACTACTATTGCAGAAAGTATTTATTTTCTTCTTACTACAATGTAACCAAAAATTTAGAATTTTAGTTCAAAAGATATTTATAGTTTTTTTTCTTTTTTTTTTTCTTTCTAAATTTGATGAACCAGTGATCCAAATCTGATGTCTGCTGCTTCGGACACATGGTTGAGTGTATTCCCCAGTCACTTTTACATTAGTTGTGGACTCAATTATAATGAAGAGAATCTGGGTTCCACAGCTGGTCTGTAAAAATCTCCCATGCGCTTCTCTATTCTCTTTTCTCTTCCAGTCAACTGGAATAGCAGCTGTTAGGGTGATTTTAACAGCTATTTTGAAGATGGTATAGCTGCTGACAATCTGGATTCTGAAAGACTGTGTAGAGAAGTTGCTTCACTTTTCTGAATGAACAGGTCTATAACAAGCAAGAAATAAAAGTCTATTGTTTTCAGCCACTGAAATATTGGGGTCTATTTTTTTTATTGCAGCATCACATCCCAACTATATATATATATATATATATATATATGTTATATATATATTAAATATATATAATATTTAATATTTAATATATATTAAAAATATAACAAATTATATTAATTATAATTAGAAAAACTAATTTATTATTCTCAATTACCTATTTTCTAATTATTAAGGAATAAGTGAATGAATGAATGAATGTATGAATGAATGTAGCATTTTGGAGGAGTTTAGGTAAGTATTTCTTGAATTGTTAGTGTTTGCTAGAATCTTACATGATGTTGCAAATCCTCACAATCCATGAAGTAAATAATTGATACAAAGGTTCATATAAAACCTATACTTTCCACTACTCCAGGGTATCTCAAATGACAACTTATTTTTCTTCTCTATATGTGACTAAGTAGAGGAGGAAACACACTGAAGTCGGGTTACTGTGTACCACCTGCCTTTGTTAAAGGATAGGTGGGTTGGTGAATTCCTCTTGGTTCTCATATTCCTGAGCAAAGATCGCAAAGACTTTTGGGTCATTTTCAGGTTATTGCCTCAGGGCTCGGATATTTTATTTCTTTCTCTGTTAATAGAAAGAATGTCATTTTGCCTTCAGTTGTGGCCATGTTTCCTAAAATGTGTTAAATCTAGACTTTTATCTTTAGACAATGGTCAAATTTACTTTCTGTTTTTTGACTTTATTTTGGTGTGTGTGTGGCATGTTTATATGTAAAAGAAAATCGTTTTTTAAATGAAAGTTTCCCCAAGTATCTAAGTCCTATTCGGTATTATATAAACAATTTATTAATGTGAAAAGTCTAATATATGATATTATTTGTAACGTACATATTAACATAGATTTTTAAAATAAAACATTATATTACTTATCTTTTTTTAAGAATTGAGGAAATTCATTTCTGTGCTTAGGAAAGCTCTATGTCTTGGAATTGTATGACAGTAATTAATATTAGTCATGAGTTATTTCTCTTTTAAAAAAAATAATTTTATTTTAGCTACAGTGTCTTGCTCTGTCACCCAAGCTAGAGTGCAGTGGCACAATTAAAGCTCACTGCAGCCTCCAACTCCCGGGCTCAAGTGATCTTCCCACCTCAGCCTCCCAAATAGCTAGGTCCGTGCTGTATAGCTATTTTTTAAAAAACTAAGTGTAAAGACAGGGTCTTGCTATGTTGGTCAGACTGGTCTCAAACCCCTGGCCTCAAGCAATCCTCTGGCCTCTGCTTCCCAAAGCCTTGGGATTACAGAAGTGAGCCACCGTGTCCGGCCAATAATTTCTCCCGTAGCAGCTGAAAAAACCGAAGTGGCTCTTTGAAGAAACAGGGTAGAACACGAGTCTGCTGTTAATTGAAACTGAAATGTTGGGGCCATGGTGACAAAATCTGGGCCCTGTTCAATTTAGACATAATTTGGAGTTGATTTAAGCTTGTTATATGCAAACAGATTTCTTGTTTTAACTTCAAGTTGACAACTACAGATGCTTTAAGCACTATTTGTGCCATAAAAAGAAAAAAACTCGTTTTTTAATTTCTTACCCCAGTGAACGTAGATATTTATTGGAAATTTGGAACTGAGAAACAGTATTCTTCAAGGCATAATCTAAACCCACTTAGCAAAACATGTGAAATCTCTTACGGCATGTAAAAGTTTTCTTTATGTACAAAGCACTGGAGAGTTTTAAACAACACCTGCATTCATGGCCTGGACTGTTATTCTCTTATTTTTGCCTTGCTGTGGACTTAAAGTTCTCATCCACAAATCATTTTTATGAAATGAATAAATGACTTCTTTCATTGATGAACTACAAACTGACTGCACTGGTTACATTATAGCTAAGAGTAACATATTGATAGAGTTCTGCAAAAAGGAAATGAATGCGGCTTTTTGCCTGAGAGGAAGGGATCTTATTAAAGTGAAAGTCAAATTAGATTTGGAATGATGACAAAGAGCAAAACTCAGGTTCAGTAAAGTTTAAGCCTATTGACATTTTATTAATAGTTATTTTTAAAGGCCACTAATGAATTTTTGTAGGAAATTTTAGACAGTGGCTGTTTATTAGGGAACTTGAAGCACATGGCTTAAATATTTAATAGCGGTCATCAAAGCCAGAGGAAATGACCTGATGAAAGTAGAATTCAAGATGCTAATTTCTACCCAATATTTAATGTGAAAATAATTTTATGTTATAGTAATTAGCACACCACATGTTTTTAATGCTTACTAAACACCACTATATCCATTGTATCTAGTAAAAGGAAATAGAGATTGGATCTACAGCATAAAGTAAAATGTAGAGTCATGTATGCATCAAAAGCCAAATAGTTTAAAGTCCCCTAATACATTTCTATGCAGAAAAATATGGTTAAGAAATTTTTATCATGTAGATATATGACACGAAAATTAAATAATCATAATTTTTCTGTCTTGAAGAACCTAATCATTTTCAAAAGGGATCAATTATTTGGTCAAATTGTATGTTTGATGCCATGCCAAATATCTGGATTAATGGTTGAAAATTTAAATGAGGTACTTATACTGAAACGTTTTTCTGACACATCTGGCAGAATGTATATTGATGCTAATGGTCTTATATCATTTTCTTATTTAAAATTAAACCATGCCTTCAATGTGAAATAGATTCAAGGTAATTTTCAAACCTGTTATACTGCATTGCCTATTATCCAATAATTTAATATAGAATCTGTGAAATAATGAAGTGATTGCAGAAATTTCAGAAGATCATGCAATCTCTTTTAGTGTACAATTAAAACGTATACACTAATCATAAGCTTTATATTGTTGAAACCTGTAAATAACAAAAATAAACTTCGAAGAAGACTTTACCTATGTAACATTATTTGTAAGTTTAACATTTAAGATAGTACAGTCCTGACTACAGAGCCACAGAGCATTTATTAATTTTTTCCACTTTTACACACTTTATTTTCTAATAAATATAAAATTATTGAGATCCCATGATCAATGTCAAAATCATCTACAAAACTTCCTTTTGTACATAAACACTTCCTATTGTACCTCCTAATTCCACCCTGGAGATCCCTAACATCATTCTTTGATTGTTGACTTTCCACTGTTTGCATATCTTTGTGCTTTCCAAGCCACCCCAGCTGCAGTGAGCAGGCTTTGCTCATAAAGCCTTTCCCTCAGAGATAAGGCCTGCCTTCATGTAATCTTAGCACATCCTTTCATTTCCTCTTGTGCTTGAGTCCTTTTAAATGCAGCCTTTCCGGTTTTAAAAGTGCCATAAACATCTTCCTAGCTCATTATAGACCATTATTGTACTTTCTTTTTGCTTATATGCTAGATAGAGAAATCCATTGCTATGCCACTATGGAATCAAATTATTTTGGAGCATCAGGAAGTGTAGATGCCTTGAAATACCAAACTGGATACCTTCCAAAAGCAAATCATAGTGCGAAATTATGGTGATCAAACCTCACATTGGCATCTGTCAGCTATCTCACTATTAACTGAATTTCTAATTAGGAAAATATTGGAAATAGAATGAGAAATTGGGCATATTTTTAAAGACAGCAGAAAAGTTTAGTGAAGAAAACATAAAGCTGAAACCTGATCTTGAGGAAGTAATTGGTTGTATTTTGCAGGATGGTGCGGTAGGTGGTGGGGTAGGTGGTGGTAACCTGTGAAGTCCTCATGATCTGATCCTAGCCTTCTTTTTATGTCTTTCCCATCTACATTACCTGAACGCAGAGTTTTCCCAAGACTTCATGCTTTTGTGGATTCCCTCTCTTTCTGCTTTCCTTCTTCCCTTCCTTCTTCCCGGTTCCAGGAAGAGTTGGGTATTTCTTTTTTTTTTTTTTTTCTTCCTAGGGAAACTTTTACATAATTGTGATTAACAATTTCAGCTTCTGAGGAGACAGTCGCTTCCTGAGTAGACTACTTACTGTTGGATGATTCTGATAAACAGTCTTTCAGAAGCAACTCAGAATCCATCCATTGACTGTTCAGCAGGAAAGCCCTTCACGTATTTGAAACTCATTTATATATTCTTCTCCCTGTTCATCTACACCAGAAACAAACTCTCTAGTCCTACAATGCAATCCTTATATAGTTATGGTCCCCAGGGGAACCTTATTTAGTTAAGACTCTTCTGAATGAGTTACCTTGCCAATATACCTTTGAAATGATGGTGCCCAGAACTAGACCCAAAATTTCAAATATAATCTAATGTTATCCAGACATATGTTACTACTAATGCAAAGGTAGGGAAACATTAGCTTTTCAAGCAGACACTGTAATTTTCTTGAACCTTTTAAACCTGGAATTAACTAAAATGTTTAGACCTTTTTATATGAAAATGCTTTCATGTCATGTTTTTACCATCAATATACTGCACTTCACATAATTACTCAAATTGTGTTTTATCAATATGTGACAAGAAAAATGTACTCAAAGGTTTGGGTTTTCTTCACATTTCACCTTTGGGGTCTTTAAGGTGAAGAAACAAGGTGTTAAACAACTAAGTTTGACCCGAGAAGGTGGAGAATTAAAGAAACCCTTTCTGTTAAAAAAAAAAAAAAATGAAAAATTTAACATTCAGTGTAACATTCAGGTGCAGGTGTTTATGAGATGAAACCAGAAATATATACATATTTGGATGTACATTCATTAAATATTTCTGAAAGTATGCACAATATACAAATTTCCTCAAGAATAAGAATATATCTAAGGGACATGGCGAATGAGAAATTTTCACTCTCTACTTGTTTGTATCTTTTACATTTTGAACCATGTGACTATATTACCTATTCAAAAAACAATCATGTTTTAAAGAAAGGTACAAATTACTCTCTCTATATTTGTGTGTGGTTAGGATTTGTTTTCTGGAAAGAGACACAAAAGTAGTTAACAAAGATTATTTTGGGTTGGGGGTATTTTGAATTGCTTGTTAACTCTATTTGAATTGTCTAACGATAAGTATATATTTAAATGCTAGCTGGGATTTTCTGCCACAAGTGTTTTCCTCACTAAGATTTTGTCTTTAAAAAATATTTTTCAAGATAGTTATTATAAGAGCAGAAAGATAGCTTAAAAATCAAAACCCAAGGTGACAGTAAATTATTTTAGAAGTAGAAATCACTTTAGGTTCTTCATAAACACCATTTTAAGAATCAATCATTTATTCCTATACATGATAATTTTTTACTCTGAACTCCTTTCTTTGCAGAGCTTGGTAAACACATGTCTGATGATTTAACTTGGTGGTGTTCTTGTGCTCTTTTTTTTTCTAATTTATTACTGTTTACCTGTGTTCCATGTTGCTCTATTTAGATTATTTTAAACCAAAGTTAAGGCCAAAGAAGTAGCCAGAGAATAGCCCAAAGGCAGTGACCACATCATTAGAGTCTGCCAAGTCTCCTAATAGTACTATCAGATAGGAGATGATTAATAAATACTTGATGATTTGAAAACATAAAAGAGCAAGTGGCCTGTTTGATGATTCTAAAAGGCATTCTCAGCGTTGATCTCTAGAAGTGGTGTAGCATGAATTGATGCGAAGCCTTCTCCAAATTCAGGGTTAATTTAGAGATTCAGTAAGGATTTCAATTCTAAGGACTGTTTTTTGTCCATTGGGAAAACAAAATTCTCATTAAAATAAACCCTTTCCTCTGTCTGTTTTGAAGAAAAATGCATTGCACAGGTGGTATAAACTTTCTGGAAATGAAGATGAGGAAAGAGGCATAGACACTCATAGTGCTCAGCCAGCAGATGTTACTTACTAAGAAATAACACTAAACCAGTCATCAGAAGACATGCAGTGCCCCATTTATTATAGATCGGGACATTTAGGTTCTTAATTAGGCAAGTAAACTATCCTTCTTGAGACATTATTTTTTTCTGTGACCAACAGTTCTGTTGTAAAAATAAAATAATATTTTGTGTTGTCTAAAAAGATACTAGAAGGATTTATATAGCCATATAATTTCATAATATATTTGTACTTTTAAATGATTTGTTATACTTAATATGTAAAAACAATTAATACACTTTAAAAATTGTTAAATATAAAATAGATGTTCAAATGCATTGTACAGAGTACGTAAAACTTACATATCTCTAATCAAGCTCCTTTACTGAAAGAGCCACATAAACGAGACTCCAAATTTCCAAATTGTTCTTTCTCCTCAGAGACACAGTGAAGACTCTGTAGAGGTTGCATTCTTTGCTGCAGTAAGCAATAAACTCAGCTTTGTGTTATGCATATATGTGTGTGTATATATACACACATATGTAGTATAAAATCTATATAAATTATATATAAAATATATACCACTATATATACTACTAGTATATATACTGTATATAGTACAACTAAAATTACAAAGAAACTGCTTGTAAATAATGATAATAGCTAATGTTTTGAATTTGCCTTCAAATTTTGCATGAAAAGAAAATTATAGGTTATAGAGTCTTTTAAAGTTGATCATTTTGGTATGATGGGAAATATACTCCTCAATAAGTTTTTATTTAAATTCAATGTGACTGATCCCAACTAGTAGTAAATATGACCCATGATGTCTTCCTTTAACTTGCTAAAGACAGTATTTTTACTTTTTCATAAAGCAACTCCCCAACAATTGAATCCTTATATTCTGGCCCACAGTTTCTTGTGATTCCATAGCGTTATACTCATCACCACCTCTCTGGGTTTACTTTTCCAGGAGTCTGGTAAGATTTAACATTAGGCTCAGCTATAAGGTTTTCCCCAAATATAGTAGCTAATGCAAATAGGACTGCAGCAATGAATTTGATGTAGTGTTCTGGGGTGTTTTAGAAATTTCTGAAAATTTAGAAAACATAGTAAGCAACCTAATTTTCATAGGTTATCTATACTCTGGCTATTCACAAGGAAAATTACCCAATATTTTAAAAGAGAGTTTAGTTCCTTCTTATTTTTCTCACTTAACTTGGAGAATTTTTTAAAGTTTAATTTAATTAATTAATTTATTTCTGAGACAGGGTCTCACTCTGTTGTCCAAGCTAGAGTGCAGTGGTGCAATCACAGCTCACTGCAGCCTCAACCTCCTGGACTCAGGTGATCCTCACGCCTCAGCCTCCTGACTAGCTGGGACTACAGGTATGCACCACCATGCCTGGCTAGTTTTTGTATTTTTTGTAGAGTGGAGTTTCATCATGTTGCCCAGACTGGTCTCGAATTCCTGGGCTAGACTAATCCACCCACCTCAGCCTCCCAAAATGTTGAGGTTACAGGTGTGAGCCACGGTGCTTGACCAAATTTAAATTTTAACTGACAAATAACAATTGTATATATTCATATGGTACATAGTGGTGTTTGGATATGCATATAAGGTATAGTGATCAGATTAGGGTGATTAGCAAAACCATTATCTCAAACATTTATCATTTCTTTGTGTTGGGAACATTCAATATCTTCCTTCTAGTTATTTTAAACTATATTTTATTAACTATAGTCATCCTATAGTGGTATAGAACACGGGAACTTGTCTCTCCTATCTAGCTATAATTTTTTATTTTTCAGAGATTACATAGGTGTAGAATACTGAGTTAGGGGTGTTTATTTCACAAAATTTTCACTTCAGAGAGAGCAAATAAGGTCTAGAAGAGATATGATTTTATTTTCTGCTAAATAACAAGCAGATTTCACTCACTTGAATTTATGACATTGGAACAGCATTGGCAGATTACAAGTCCTTTGGTGACATCAGTGAAAACAGATTTACATGGTTTTGGTTTATGCCCCAAAGCTTATGAATACATTCTTTGCCAGTGAGATCCACATGTGAAGCACATGAGCAGGTGAAAGTGTGATTACATGGTTGTCTCTTTCTTTGCAACCATAATTTATTCCTTCCATGATGCATTTGAACATCTGTTTTATGTTTGAAGATTTTTCAAAGTGAATTTATTAATTTTACATGTTACTAAGTAGAACTAATCATCTAAATTACAAAAACATTACAAAATGATATAGCTGCACAAACAAATTCTTCTAATATCTTTCTAGACAACCTAAAATATTAGTTTTTTTCCATAACAACACTAATTGTTAGAGAAACATGTGCCTTAACAAAGTACTTCACTTGCGTAAGTAATAACCTAAATGTTCATCTATAATAAGTGGGGAATTTTATGTCTTCTGATGACTGGCTTGGACTTAGTAAGTAATGCTGTGCTAGATGGTCACTGTGAATATCTATGCTACATTACCCCTTCCCCTGCCATTCCTAGAAAGCTTGTGCCATCTGCAATGCATTTTTCTTCAAAATAGACAGGTAGGGGACAGGGAAGATTTTACATTTGACAGGGAAGATTTTTTTTTTTTTTTTTTTTTTTTTTTTTTTCTGATGGCAAAACTGAGGCTGTTGTTGAATCTCTAAATTATTCTCAAATTTGGACAACATGTCAAGTCCACATCTCTTCAAGACCAACACTCTGTTCTGAAGATGTCATTGGAACCATTAAAATGGCCACTTTCCTTTCAAAATTTTCAGATCAACAAATATTTATTAGCCTTCTTTTGTTTTCTAAGTGTTCCAGGGAGTTTCAAAGAAAATGAAAGGTCTGTCACTACTTATGGTAGACATATCCTAAGGAGCTACATCTTTGTATAAATGTCTCCTATTCAGTACAAGCAGAATTGCTGACTTACTTGCTTCTAAACAAGAGAATATGGCTAAATGGATGGCACCTCACTCCCTTGACTAGATTACACATATGGCAAACATAAAGGGATTTTGCATGTGTTAAGTACAACTGATATTGTATGACTCATAAGGTAGATTAACGTTAGTGGGCCTGATATAATCACATGAAAACTCTTAAAAGACAGACTCAGCCCTTTTGTGAGACTCTCTTTGAGTGGTTTTAAAAAAGTTGTTACATTGCGAGAGGGCCTTTCAGAGGCCATCAGTTATCAATGAGAAAAAATCTTGAAAAATAAACATTGCCTGTGATAGCATGTATTTTATCCTTTTTGGAGGAATTAAGAGTATGGGTACAACTAGGTGATCATAAAAGGTATCATTCAACAAGGACACATTGAATGTGGAAAAGGAGAAAGCAGAAAAATTTAGTTGGAACAACAGGAGGGTACCAGAACTATTCTTGGCAAACCAGAATTTTTTGGTCATTCCTGTTATAAAGCATCTCCCAGACAATAGGTACAATGCTATCCTATGTTCATTTGCTATCTCTAGAGATTGGTTATTTAAAATTGGACTGCTCTACCCACATCGAAAAGTTTTAACCTAAAACATTGTCATTGATCATTCTAAATCTATTTAAATTTCACCTGAGCAAACCAGTGTTTTATGCTCTAATTTTAGGTGTCTTATTATAACTGTATAGTGTCTCGTCTTTTACACACAGTCTGACTTTATTTTCCTTGCTCCTTTACCAGTTGCTTTAAACATACTCTTGTTTGCTCATTGTAACCTCTCTTCTGTTTTCCTTTTTATTTCTTTATATTTGGGAGATAGTGTGGTGTAGGAATTAAAAGCACAGTGCTAGATTCTGACTGCCGTGGATCAAATTTTATCTCTACTATTTGTGATCATTGACAACTTAATTCATCTTGCTGTGCCTGAATGTTCTAACTTGTAGTTTAGAATAAAAAGGGAGATTTAAGAAGTATCTGCATCATGGCTTGTAGAAGGATAGTGTTGGGCACGTAGTTAAGCTCTCAATAAATACTAATTCTCATTATTATTTCTCTTTTAATAAATCTTCCAAGCAGGCCAATTCACTTAGGTTTTATAGTGTAACATAACTTGTTTATAACTAAGAAAATAAAATTAATGCTTTCTATAAAATTAGCTCACTAGCTTAAAAAGAAAGCTGCTTGGTATCTGCTGACAAATGTTTCTCTTTAGGCTTTGTTTGGCTCAAAGAAGAATATGGTAATATGCTATTAATAATGATATCACTAAAGAAACATTGGTCATCATTCAGAATAGGTTTAATAAATAATTCAAATGTGAGAATATCACTGCATTGAATAACTTAAGCTATAAACTGGTATTCTCTTTTCTTTACATCAAGTAACTATCTGATGATTTTATCAGTCATTGAATAGAAACATTAGTTAAGTAGATACAGATTAAAAAGTCCCCAAATCCTTAACCAGTTCTCAAGGAAATGATTTTAAAACAAAGAACTATGGCAATGGAAAAATGTCTGCATATTAAAGCCAAAACATATTTCCGTGACTTTTGTCTTTAGAGACTAAGATTCCAGCAGGATTAACTGACTGAAGTTCTAAGCATGTTTGATAGTTCTGAATCAAGTTCAAGTATTCACGTTTACAATCAGTGCCCTAGAATTAGATATGGTTAATCTGACAATCAAGTTCAATGGAAAAACCATTTCCACGAGAACTGCAGCACTGTTGAGTATGGCATATTGCCTTTGGAAGGTGGATACGTTTCCCATGAAATATACTTTAGATGACTCTATAGTAAAAATTTAATAAGCCTGGCTAGAGAATGTTCACTGTGATTCATTTTGCTAATTTGGTACATTTGCTGAAATTTCCATTAAACTAAACAAAGATACAGTTACTCAATTACTAAAATATTCAGTTTTATGTTTCTAGACAAAAAATGCAAGGGAAAAATGAAGGTGATTCTTGAGATGTGAGTCAAACATCTCTCAATATTTTGGAAGCTGAGTCATCTCTTGGATATATTGTTTTTGCTTACATCATTTAGTTTAGAAAAAACCAATGATGACATAAAACAGAAGCAAAATAATGTTTAAAGGAAAAAGTTAAATAATTTTTTTCTTTCTTTCTTGCATTTGTTGGTGAACTTCAATAACCCCAATATGAAGATATTACATATAAAAAATAAGTTGAGAAATGACTCTTGGATTCAAGCTTCATATATATAGGACAAAGTGAACTAGAGAATGGAGCAATTTTCCAAAGAATCTACAGAATGTGAATAAATAGAAAATTCAGACCCTAGCCCTCTTTCTGAGATGGGCAAATGATTCTTCTCTCTTTCTTTATTTGAATAGCATAGGCATAAATTTCATATATATTATTTATAATTAGTTCTTGAATTAAATATTATTTGATATTAATTTTCAATATTTTTCTGTGTTGCCTTGTTAAAGATTTAAAGGTTTTTTTCAGCTCTCTTTTGGGTAGCTCTACCCAGTGTTCTCCATAGGCACTTAAAATTTTGCATGTCAATTTAATTTGTTATTTCCTGCCTGGTCACACTTAATCTGCCTTCTATATTTGAAACTATGGTCAACAGTGTCACCATCCACTTAATAGCAGGAGCTCTTTACTTTTATACCTTTTTGTACAAACATAGTGCTTATTAACAAGATAAAGACTATGAAAAATTCTAAAGAGAAGAAACTTATTTAGCTTCACTTAATCCATGGTTTTCCAATCACAGTGTGTGTTTTTTTTTTTTTTTTTTTAATAGAACACTTATTAAGACTTTACCAGAGTAAAAATTAAAACTCTGGTTTTTGTTTGTTTTTTTTGTTTTTTTTTTTTTTTTGAGACGGAGTCTCGCTCTGTCGCCCAGGCTGGAGTGCAGTGGCCGGATCTCAGCTCACTGCAAGCTCTGCCTCCTGGGTTTAGGCCATTCTCCTGCCTCAGCTTCCCGAGTAGCTGGGACTACAGGCGCCCGCCACCTCGCCTGGCTAGTTTTTTTGGTGTGTGTTTTTTAGTAGAGACGGGGTTTCACCGTGTTAGCCGGGATGGTCTCGATCTCCTGACCTCGTGATCCACCCGTCTCGGCCTCCCAAAGTGCTGGGATTACAGGCTTGAGCCACCGCACCCAGCAAAAATTAAAACTCTTACAAATAACTGTAAGATCCTACACAATCAGACTTCTGTTATATCTCTAATTCATCTACTACATCTCTCTGTCCTCACTCACACATCTCCACTCCCACTGGACTCTTTGCCATGGACTGGTTTGAATTTACTTTGAGACTGCAAGTTTATCCTGTCGATAGAAGACCCTCAGACAATAATTTGAAGAGAAGACAGCTTCATGTTTACTTCAAAAATGTGAGGTGAGCAAAACTTCCAGAGTAATAGGTAACCTTAGTAAAATAGCTGTAATCTCTTTGGATAATTTTTCCCTATAAATCACAACTCACTGATTCTACAAACCATGATTATTTCTTAAAGTGGCCTCAAGGGCCTCTCTTTGTTATTTTGTAGATGCTGTTAGCATGTAGATTTCATTATTTTTTAGATAAAGTGAATGTAAACATTTGAAGAGAGTAATGAATTCCAGAGTTATAAAACTTTTGTAACTGAAATCTAATCATTTCAATTTAGATTTTCCAATGAAATCAGTTTACTACAGCATAAGCAATGGTGATAGCAAAACAATTAAAGAGACTGACATTTACATCCAGATTGCTACACCCAATTTTGGTTCTGTCGCTTGACTCATTGTATGATTTCAGTCAAGTTATCTTTGAGCTACAGTGTCCTTACATGAAAACTATGAATAATAACTGACCTTTCCTGCTAGGAACATTGCATTAGTGAAGGTAGACTAGGTCAGTATTCTAAAACTATAACATGTGTGAGAATCACCTGGAGGTGTTAAAACTAGTGTTTGACATTTTCATTCCTACCAACAGTGTCAAAGCATTCCTATTTTTCCACAGCCTCAACAGCATCTGCTGTTTCTTGACTTTTTAATAATCACCATTCTAACTGGTGTGAGATGGTACTTCATTGTGGTTTTGATTTACATTTCTCTAATGACTAGTGATGTTGAGACTTTTTTCATATGTTCATTGGTCATGTAAATGTCCTCTTTTGAGAATTGTCTGTTCATATCCTTTGCCCACTTTTTGATGGTTTTTTTTTTCTTGTAAATTTGTTAAATATCCTTGAAGATTCTGGATATTAGACCTGTGTCAGATGGGTAGATTGCAAAAATTTTTTCCTATTTTGTAGGTTGCCTGTTCACTCTGATGATAGTTTCTTTTGCTATGCAGAAGCTCTTTAGTTTAATTAGATACCATTTGTCAATTTTGGCTTTTGTTGCAATTGCTTTTGGACTTTTTGTCATGAAGTCTTTGCCCATGCCTACGTCCTGAATGGTATTCCCTAGGTTTTCTTCTAGGGTTTTTATGGTTTGAGTTTTACATTTAAGTCTTTAATCCATCTTGAGTTAATTTTGTATAAGGTGTAAGAAAAGGGTTCAGTTTCAGTTTTCTGCATATGGCTAGTCAGTTTTCCCAGCACCAATTATTGAATAGGAAATGCTTTCCCCATTGCTTGTTTTTGTCAGATTTGTCAAAGATCAGATGGTTGTAGATGTCTGGTGTTGTTTCTGAGGTCTCTGTTCTGCTCCATTGGTCTATATGTCTGCTTTGTTATCAGTACCATGCTGGTTTGGTTACTGTAGCCTTGTAGTATAGTTTGAAGTCAGGTAGCATCATGGCCTCCAGCTTTGTTCTTTATCCTTAGGACTGTTTTGGCTATATGGGCTCTTCTTTGGTTTCATATGAAATCTAAAGTAGTTTTTCCTAATTATGTGAAGAATGTCAATGGTAGTTTAATGGGAATAGCATGGAATCTATAAATTATTTTGGGCAGTATGGCCATTTTCATGATATTGATTCTTCCTATCCATGAGGATGGAATATTTTTCCATTTGTTTGTATCCTCTCTTATTTCCTTGAACAGTGGTTTGTAGTTCTCCTTGAAGAAATCCTTCACATCCCTGGTTAGCTGTATTCCTAGGTATTTTATTCTCTTTGTAGTGATTGTGAATGGGAGTTCATTTATATTTGGATCTCTGCTTGTCAGTTGTTGGTGTATAGGAATACTTGTGATTTTTGCACATTGACTTTGTATCCTGAGACTTTGCCAAAGTTGCTTATCAGCTTAAGGAGTTTTGGGCTGATACGATGAGGTTTTCTAAATATAGAATCATGTCATCTACAAACAGAGACAATTTCACTTCTTCTCTTTCTATTTGATACCCTTGATTTCTTTCTCTTGCCTGATTGCCCTGGCCAGAACTCAGAACTTCCAATACTGTGTTGCATAGGAGTGGTGAGAAAGGGCATCCTTGTCTTGTACTGTTTTTCAAAGGGAATGCTTCCAGCTTTTGGAGATTCAATGTGATATTGGCTGTGGATTTATCATAAACAGGCACTTGTCACCACACCTGGCTCATTTTTTGTTGTTTTTGTATTTTTAATAGAGATGGGGTTTCACCGTGTTAACCAGGATGATCTCAATCTCCTGACCTCGTTATCCACCCGCCTTGGCCTCCCAAAGTGCTGGGATTACAGGTGCGAGCCACTGCATCCAAATACCAAGTTTATTGAGTTTTTAACATGAAGCGATGTTGAATTTTATCAAAGGCATTTTCTATTTATCTATTGAGATAATCATGTGTTTTTTGTCTTTTGTTGTATTTATGTTATGGATTATGTTTATTGATTTGCATATGTTGAACCAGCTTTGCTTCCCAGGGATGGAGCCCACTTGATTGTGGTGAATAAGTTCTTTGATGTGCTGCTGGATTTGGTTTGCCAGCAAAGATTTTTGTGTAGATGTTCATGAGGGATATTGGCCTGAAGTTTTCTTTTTTTGTTGTGTCTCTGCCAGGTTTTGGTATCAGGATGATGCTGGCCTCATAAAATGAGTTAGGGAGGAGTCCCTCCTTTTCAATTGCTTGGAATCGTTTCAGACGGAATGGTACCAGCTCCTCTTTGTGCTTCTGTTAGAATTCAGCTCTGAGTCCGTCTAGTCCTGGGCGTTTTTTGGTTGGTAGGCTATTAATTTCTGCCTCAATTTCAGAACTTGTTATTGGTCTAATCAGGGATTCGATTTCTTCCTGGTTTAGTCTTGAGAGGGTGTATGTGTCCAGGAATTTATCCATTTCTTCTAGATTTTCTAGTTTATTTGTGTAGAAGTGTTTATAGCATTCTTTGATGGTAGTTTGTACTTCTGTGGTGTCAGTGGGACAGTGTGGTGATTCCTCAAGGATCTAGAACCAGAAAAACATTTGATCTAGCAATTCCACTACTGGGTATATACCCAAAGGAATATAAATTATGGTACTATTTAGACACATACACATGTATGTTTATTTACAGCACTATTTACTATAACAAATACATGAAACCAACCCAAATGCCCATCAATGATAGCCTGGATAAGGAAAATGTGGTGCCTATAAACCATGGAACACTATGCAGCCATAAAAAGGAATGAGATCATATCCCTTTCAGGGACATGGATGAAGCTAGAAGCCATCATTCTCAGCAAACTAACACAAGAATAGAAAACCAAACACTGCATGTTCTCACTCATAAGTGGGAGTTGAACAATGAGAACACCTGGACACAGGGAGGGGAATAACACATACTAGGGCCTGTTGGGGGATAGGGGGTATGCAGAGGGAACCTAGATGACAGGTCAATAGGTGCAGCAAACCACTATGGCGCATATATACCTATGTAACAAATCTGCACATTCTGCACATGTATCCTGGAAGTTAAAGTAAGATAAAAATAAAAATAAGAAATGAAAAAACACAGGTGTCTGACAGATGGGATTGCATTAAACTCAAAAGCTTTTGCACATCAGGGGAAACAACTGAGTGAAGAAGTGATTCACATATTGGGAGAACATATTTGCAAATCATACATTGAAAAAGTGGCTAATACTTAAAATGTATAAGAAACTCAACTCACTAGCAAAAAACAAAATAAAACAAAACAAAACAAAAATTATGCAATTAAAAATGAGAAGAAAACCTCAATAGACATTTTTCAAAACAAGACGCAAATGGTCAACAGATACATGAAAAGGTGCTCAACATTTCTAATCATCAGATAAATACAAATTAAAAGAACAATGAGATAACACATCATACTTGTTAGATTAGCTACTATCAAAAAGAAGAAAGAAAGCAAGTGTTGGTGAGAATGTGGAGAAATAGGAACCACTGTGCACCATTGGCGTTATTGTGAATTAACATCACCATTTTGGAAAATGATGTGGAGCTTCCTCAAAAAACTAAAAATAGAATTAACATATAATCCAGCAATCTCCCTTCTGAGAATATATCCAAAGCAAATAAAGCCAATATGTTAAAGAGTTAACTACATTTGTACATTCATTGTAACACTATTCACAATAGTCAAATGAAAATAACTAAAGTGCCCATTAACAGATGAATCAATTGAAAAAAGTGATGGATACATACACAATAGAATATTATTCAACCTTTAAAAAGCAGAAAATCCTGTCATTCAGGAAGGCAGGGGTGAAACTAGAGGATATTATGCTAAGTGAAATAAGCCAGGCACAAAGAGACAAATACTACATGATTTTACATATATGTGAACTTTTAATAAGTCAAACTCATAGAAGTAGAGAGTAAAATGGTGGTTACCAGGAGCTTGGGGAAGAAGTGGATGGGGAAAAGAGGAGATATTGATCAAGGATACAAAGGTTTAGCTTCACACAAGGAATAAGTTCTGGTGATTTATTGCAAAGTATGGTGACTATAGTTAATAATAATGTATATTTCAAAATAGCTAAATAGAAGACCTTATTTTATGTTTTTTTTCATGTAAGATAGGTTTTACTATTTTTCTTTTTTAACTTTTATTTTAGGTTCAGGGGTACATGTGAAGACTTGTTTAAGTTCTGGTGATTTATTGCAAAGTATGGTGACTATAGTTAATAATAATGTATATTTCAAAATAGCTAAATAGAAGACCTTATTTTATGTTTTTTTTCATGTAAGATAGGTTTTACTATTTTTCTTTTTTAACTTTTATTTTAGGTTCAGGGGTACATGTGAAGACTTGTTACATAGGTAAAGTCATGTCACAGGTGTTTGTTGTACAGATTATTTCATCACCCAGGAATTAAGCCCAATACCCAATAGTTAGTTACCTTTTCTCCTTCCTTCCCTCCTCCCACCTTCCACCCTCAAGTAGACCCCAATGTCTGTCATTCCCTTCTTGGTGTTCATAAGTTATCATCATTTAGCTCCTGCTTATCAGTAAGAACACATGGTATTTGGTTTTCTCTTCCTGCATTAGTTTGCTGAGGATGATAGCCTCCAGCTCCATCTATGTTCCTACGTAAGAAATGATCTTGTTCTTTTTTATGGCTGTATGGTATTCCAAGATGTACATGTACCACATTTTCTTTATCCAATCTCTCATCAATGGGCATTTAGGTTGATTCCAAGTCTTTGCTATTGTGAATAGTGCTGTAATTCACATTCACATGCATGTGTCTTTATGGTAGAGTGATTTACATTCCTCTGGGTATATACCCAGTAATGGGATTGCTGGGTCAAATGGTAGTTCTGCTTTTGGCTCTTTGGGGAATTGCCATACTGCTTTCCACAATGGTTGAACTAATGTACACTCCCACCAAGAGTGTATAGTGTTCTCTTTTCTCTGCAACCTCGCCAACATGTTATTTTTTTGACATTTTAGTAGTAACCATTCTGATTCATGTGAAATGGCATCTCATTGTGGTTTTCATTTTCATTTCTCTAATGAACAGTGATATTAAGTGAACAGTGATTTTTTTCATATGTTTGTTGGCCACATGCGTGTCGTCTTTTAAAAAGTGTGCGTTCATGTCCTCTGCCCACATTTTTATGGGGTTGTTTAGAAGCTCTTAAGCTTAATTAAATCCTACTTGTCAATTTTTGGTTTTGTTGTGATTGCTTTTGGTGTCTTTGTCATGAAATTTTTGCCCATTCCTATGTCCAGGATGGTATTGCCTAGGTTGTCTTCCAGGTATTTTATAGTTTTGGGTTTTATATTTAAGTCTTTCATCCATCTTGATTTGATTTTTGTATATGGTATAAGGAAGAAGCTTCAGTCTTCTAAAACAGAGGATTTTAAATGTTCTCATGACAACTAAATGACAAATATTTGAAATAATGAATATGCTAATTATTCCTGATTTGATCATTTTACAACATATACATATTTCAAACATTGCCCTGTATCTCATAAATATACACAAGTATTATTTGTCAATTAAAAATCAAGCAAAACTGAAAAATCAGGTGTCTGAGCCCCATCCCCAGACTTTCTGATTCAGTACTTCTACGGTGAAATCCAAGAACTGGTCTTTCTAGTAAGTTTCCCAGTGATGCCGATGCTGCTGTTTCAGGACCACATTTTGAGAATCCCTGGACTAGAATATTCTACAGTAATAAGCAATCCCACATTTTAGTGGTTTATAACAACAGAAGCTTATTTCTTAGTGTATGCGGCATGAACATTGCAGTCTGCAGGGGTACTCTGCACAAAATGGCCACTCAAGGGCCCAGGCTTGTGGGGGCTCGACCGCCACACGTGCATCCATGGTCATCAGAGAGAGGAAGAGAACCTGGTGAATTATGAGATGACTCTTAAAATTTTTGTTTGGAACAACTCACTCAGTGTTAGCTATTATTAGTAAAGTTTTAGTGTAATTTCTCCTAATAGCACTGACTAGGGTTAGGCAACTTATCAAGGGGGTGAGGCTACTTCTGAAGGTTGCTTGGATATGCGTGGGGAGGAGAGTCAGAATGACAGGGATAAAGACTGCTCTCATCTTTGCATTGACATTGCAAAGTAATGCTCTTTTTCTTTTTCTCTGTCATCTTGAACTGCCTTTTCAGTCTGGTGTCTTTACACAAATCCTGTTTCTGAGATTTTCTAGCCTTGACTTCTGAATTCCATTTACTAAACCTTGCCTGTTCTGTGTCAATGTAATAGCTAAGAGTTATTGATCAGGTCATTATTTTTTGTGTTTTACATACAGTCTTTCTTTTAATCACTAAATTTCTTATCATCTCCATGTCACAGATAAGGAAACCAAGGTCCAGAGTCCCTTTGGCTTTAATCTGATAGTTGTCCTCCATCTACTTCCTTGAACTTGATGCTTTGGACTTTCCCTTGCTTTAAGTACCCCCTTCACCTAGTTCATGGACTTCATCTGCAGAGCCTTGAGCTCACACTGGGCAATCCTCTGCCTTGCTTGGCTCCTAGACAAGAGGTTAAACTTGGATGATAAAAAATCTGCTCACATGTTCATCTCAAGGGTATTGGAGAACTATAACATACTACAGGAACTTTAATGTGAGTACCTTAAATTCTACAAAAACATATAGCAAGAGAGGAATTATTTTTTTCTCATTTCAGCTTCATGCAGCCATTATTTATTTGGTAAAGTTTTTGTAGTCAATAAATTATAGCAATAGCATAGGTCAGTTTTACCTGAATCCCTACCACTTATTTTAAATTTTATTCTAGGAAGACAAAAAAGTACAGTAGGAAGAAGACAGGTTTTGAAGCCAGGTAAACCTAAGGCCAAATCCATGTTATACTATTCTAGTAGCTGGGGGATTTTGACAAGAACATTTGATTTCTCTTATTTGTAAAATGAGAACAACCTCAAAGAAACCTATTTTTTAGGTAAAGCATCACTTTTCTGTACTGCCAGGGCCTGCAGGAAAATTAAACAGGAGGTGGTTGGACCAATAAAACCTTATGCAACTGTAATTAATTAATGAGATATGTGGGCCTGTTCTTTATAATTTTTTCAGCTTATTTGTGCTGCCAAAAGATGAATTCTCAGTCTCCAGAGAATGGGATTAGCAGTATGAAGAATTTGAAGTGATCTTTCTCTTCTAGTATGACTGTTTGTTTTTCATCTCTGTTCAAATAGCTAAGTTGATTTATTTCATAGTTCTAGCTTTGCTTTTATATTATCTCATATTACTTCATCAGAATTATGATTATTTGCTTTTCAATTTAAAAACATATATCATGCATTATGTGTGTCTTAACATTCTGTTAAGCATTATTATGGATACAAGAAATTTAAAAGGCATGGGTCCTGCTGGTAGGAAGTTTATATGTTAATTGAGACAAAGTTAATACTTCAGTAACAACTCTAGGAAAATTCCAGATTATCTATTATACAGTATCATATTGTGGGGATAGGTGAACATCTATAGTATATGGCCTGGGCTTTCCTTTCCCCTAAATTTTGGGAGAAATTTATTACATGGATACTTTACAAGGGACGTTGTGTTATCTGGTAGATGGTAAGTTGGAGTATCGTTATACAAAATACAGAAGGGGTGGATTTCTGTCATGTCACCCCTCAGACACATGCCAAGTGGGTCTTAGCAGAAAACTAGATTAAGACCAAAAGGAATGAGTAATACTTCAGAAGCTAAAACCCCCAGCGCTAAACAAAGTTTTTCAAAATACATTGGTTTCTCTAATTCATTTTCCACCATGCTATCAGAGTAACCTTTCAAAAATGTGAATTTGATCATGTCGGTCAACTGCTTTACATTTTTGTTGGCTTCCATTATATTCTTCTAGGAGAAAGACCCAAGTCTTTAACATTGCTTAAAGCCCGCTGTGGGCTTGGCTGGCCCTACCTCTGTGCCCTCTCATTTATGCTAATGACATTCTTTAAACAGAAGTCACGATGGTCTGCTGTCAGTACTCATTGAGAACAAAAAATGCATTTCTTGCTGTTGGTCAAAAAGTCTTGTCCAAGTAAATTATGGGTGTAGGAAAAATTCCGTAACAGATTGAGAACATGAGTAAGAAGTGAACCGAAAGACAAAATTAGTTACCATTCTTCTCAATTCTTACCAAGTACAATTCCTTGTTTACATTCTTAAGATGAGCCTAAGTTAAGGTCTGAGAGCTAGACAGCTATTTTTTTTTATTGTTATGTTTTCAAAAACTTCAGTCCTGGTAATGGTAGTGTACTGCTTATCCTTATGGATGGATAATGTTTCAAGAGATTGTCCTCAAACAATTTCTGATCTACTTGATGATTCTTTTAAGCTTCTTTTTTATTCTTCAAAATTTCATTTTTTAACTCCCTCATTGAAAAACAAACAAACAAAAAACATGTGCTGAATTTCTCTATGAGATCAAGCACTTTGTTGGGTATGAAGGCTAAAGTAAATAATGATCGTGCTTGTTTGCCCCTTAGAAACCTCTATTCTAACTAGGAGGCACCTGAGCAGACAGAAACATGTAGTGTGGTGTGATATAGAGGCCCACAGAGGAGAGGTCTCTAACCCAGACTTAGGATATTAGCAGAGGTTTTGCAGAGAGTGTGATGCTTGAGTTAATTCAGAAATACCAACATGAGTTGGTTAGATGAAAGATGTGTATAGGGAAGGCATAAGTTGCTCTAGAAGAAGGGAGCAGCAAATTCTACTGTAGCATTAGAGATAAGAGAGAGCTCATATGTTATGGACACTTCACATGGGTCTTGAGGTAGGCAGAGGAAAAGCTGAGGCTACATAATAAAGACCTCATATGTCTTGATAAGACCTTTATTCTAAAATCTATTGGAAACCATTGGGGGTTTTAAGTAGGAAATCTCTGTGTTATTTAACACTTTTATATGTGACCTGGCCAGCTACCAATTATTCTCTTTTGCTATAGAGTCTCTCTGCTTAACCCAGCTGGTGTGTTGGTATTATAGAACGCTGTCTCTCTGGCCATGTCTGATGAGCTGTTCTATCAGATTGAGGCAATCAGATGCTTTCTCTTGAATTTGATCTAAATACCACCAAAATATAGAAATTAAAATATTTACTTGAGAGCTGTAGGATTACATATTCTGCCAAATAGGTTTGAAAGTAGAGAAGGAAAAATGAAGCAGTTATCAAGAGAAAAACAGAGGCCTAAAACAAAGTGAGGTTATTTCCCTGAAATTATTATTGTCATCTAATAGTTGTAGTCTTAGTTCCTACCAAGGCCTAAGTGATTTCTTAGCCTTGGGTCCTATAGACAACAAACATTCTTGTCATAGTTTGGCTTTCTCAAATGTAGACCTTCAGATATGGATTCATAAGAAAAAGATTTATTTAAGAAATGTTCCCAGGAAAATAAAGAAGTGGAGTAAGTAGGGCCAGAAAGGGAAGAATGGCACAATATCAAGCCAAGCCCAGCGAAGGGCAACTCTGGTTCAATACCTCAGAGGAATTCCAGAGGCAGTGTAGGTCACGCCTTTGAAGTTTTTACAATCAGGGATGCAGGGAGCCAGGGTATTGCTACCCCCTGCATCTGTCAGTCACTGATTAAGAACTGCCCCTCAGAGATGCCAAATTCCAAGGGAACCATACCTCTCTGTTCCAATAGCTGAGAGAAGCTCTTGAACATCAATTTAAGTACTGGCTGTTAAGAGTCAGGCCATGCCAGCATCCACGTGCTGGACTATAGTGTATGGATCCAAGGGGTTGTGGCAGAGCACAGGGAATATCAGCAATACTTCTTCAAGTAAAGTCCCCTTTTAAATTTATTTTCAGCTACCTGAAGTTCCTTTTACGTAATCTTTAACCAAAAATGTTTAAAATAACAACATGATGTTATTAATTTGTATTTTAAAACAAGCACTCTGGTTGCAGTACAGAGAGTGAATGGAAGGGGTATTAAGTTAGGAAGACCAGTTAGAAAGCTATGGAAACAATCCATTGACTAAGTCTTTTATCTAGTTAGCAACAAAGGTTTATTAAACATCTATTGTATATGCATGGATGGGGATAAAGCAATGACTAAGACTAAAAAGGTACTAACTAGTCTTGGAAGATATTTTATCTAATCAGGGAAACAAGACATGTTGACAAAAAATTATAATTGAGTATTTATTGTCTTTGGCAGTTCAGGTTGCTATAAAAAATTACCATAGATTGGGTGGTTCATGAAAAACAAAAATTTATTTCTCCTTGTATCCATGTCAGGATACAAGGAGAAGTCGGCAGTCAGCGGTCCGGAAGATGGCCCTCAGCAGAACCTGACCACAGTAAATATATTAGCCAGACTTGGTGGTACACGCCTGCAACCCCAGCTACTTGGGAGAGTTAGGCTCAAGAATCACTTGAACCCAAGGGGCAGAGGTTGCTCTCCAGCCTGGGTGACACCCGGGTCATACTACTGCACTCCAGTCTGGGTGACAGAGTGAGACTTTGTCTCAAAAAAAAAAAAAATGCCTTCAAATATTTCCCTAAAACACATTTCTCATAACATCAATAACAGAGAGTGAGTCTACCACCTCTACCTTCTTAACTCTTACTTAGAAATCCTACCTTTCTTAGAAATCCTACCTGTCTGCGGGTAATTTGAAATAAGGGTGCCTGGATGGTCAGGTTCTGATGGAATTTCGAAATAAGGGTGACTGTATGGTCAGGTTTTGCTGAGGGCTCTCTTCTGGGCTGCAGACTACTGACTTCTCCTTGTATCCTGACATGGCAGAGAACAGAGAGAAGAAGCTCTCCCTGGACTGTTATAAGGGTACTAATCTCATTCCTGAGGCTTCCACCTTTGTGACCTCATCTAATCCTAATTACCTGCCAAAGGCCCCATCTCCTAATACTATTACACTGGGAGACAGAGTTTCAACATACGAATTTTAGTGGGGCACAGACATTCAGCCCCACTGAAGGTCAAGGTTTAAACATTACTTAATCCTTGAACTTCATTCCATTCATTCCTAGCTGCAGACAGGTAGGCTTTCTAAGAAAGGCAGGATTTCTAAGAAAGGGTTAAGAGGGTAGAGGTAATGGACTCACTCTCTGTGATTGATGTTATGAGAAATAGGTGTTTTAGGGAAATATTTGAAGGCACTATAACCTCTACCTGAGTGTAAGGGACGGTTCCTTGGAGAAAGTGAAATAGAAATTAGGTCCTAAAATAGGAAAGGAATAATAATGGCCTAGAAATCTGTAATAATGATGAGTAAAAGTGAGTTCATTTGTATGATATTAAAGAGGTAGAAGTAAAAGGCCATGGTGATTGTTGGGATATGAGAGATTTTTGTCTTGGTCAGTTAAAGATATCAACTTGGAAAAAAAATACAGAAAGTAGATTTGAGAGTTAAATACTTGTTTACCTTGTCAATATTGTACAGAAAATACTGTGAAACATCCTGGTAGATCTGTATTCTTTGTGGATGGCTAGGTGATAAGAATAGAGTTCTTACAAAGAACCCTAAACTTCTAGCCATTACCTAACTTTGAAGGAAAGTTTGATTAAGAAGATTGACTTAGTCTTAAGAACTTGCTAGACACAATCCTAAGGCTATTCAGCTTCTCCTTGACTTTTATTTCCCTTGATGGATCTATTAAGTTAGATTTATTTATTTTTAATTTTTAAAATTGACATATAATAATTGTACATATTTATGGGGTTTAGGGTAATATTTCAATACATGCATAACGTGTGTAATAATTAAATCATCATAATTAGCATATCTGTAATTGTGAATATTTTTCACTTCTTTGCACTGGAACTTTCAAATTCTGTGCTTCTAGCTATTAGAAAATATACAATACATTGTTGTTAAAATTATAGTTATCCTCTAGTGCTGTAGAACACCACAACTTTTCTCTCCTATCCAGTTGTACCTTTATATTTATTAATCACCTTCTGGCTATTCTTCACTCACCTTACTTTTTCTGGCCTCTAGTAACCAGTATTATACTCTCTACTTCTATGAAATCAACTTTTTTAGTTTCCACATATGAGTGAGAACATGAAGTATTTATCTTTCTGTGACTGGCTTGTTTCACTTAAAATAATGTCTCCAAGCTCATCCATGTTGTTACAAATGACAGAATTTCATTCTTTTTTATGTCTAACTAGTATTCCATTGTGTACATGTACCAGTTTTTTTGTTGATGTTTTTTGTTTTTTTTGAGACAAAGTCTCATTCTGCTGCCCAGGCGGGAGTGCAATAGTGTCATCTTGGCTTACTGCAACCTCTACCCCTTGGGAGCTACTCAGGAGCGATTTTCATGCCTCCTGAGTAGCTGGGATTACAGGTGTGCACCACACCTGGCTGAATTTTTTTTTTTTTTTTTTTTGGATTTTTAACAGAGATAGGGTTTCACCACACTGGCCAGGCTGGTTCACAATTTTTAACTTATTCATCAGATGATAGACACATAGGTTTATTTCACATCTTGCCTATTGCGAATAGTGCTGTGATGAACATAGCAGTGCAGATATCTCTTTGATATACTGATTTCATATTGGAGGTTGGCAGTAAGGGGGGTGATATATACACAGCAATGAGATTGCTGGTTCATACTCACCATAGTACTGGAAGTCCTAGTCAGAACAATTAGGCAATAGAAAAAATAAAGTGCATCCAAATAGGAAAGGAGAAAGTCAAACTGTCCCAGGTTGCAGACAACATAGTCTCATATATAGAAGTAAAAGCTCCACTCAAAAAAATTACAACTGAAAAACAAATTCAGCAAAGTTGCAGGATACACAATCAACATACAAAAGTCAGCAGCATGTCTATATATCAACAACAAAATAGCAAAGATATCAATAAATCCAAGAAAGAAATTCTATTTATAATAGCTACAAAAATAAAATACATAGAAGAAATAACCAAGAAGGTAAAAAAGATAAATTATTTCTATAAAGAAAATTATAAAATGCTGATGAAAAAATAAGAAGAGGACACCAAAAAAATACATCCCATATTAATGAAAAGGAAGAATTAATATTGTGAAAATGACCATAATAACAAAAGCAATCTACAGATTCAATGCAATGACTATCAAACAAACAATTATATTCTTCACAGCAATAGACAAAAAGATCTTAAAATGTGTATTTAACCACAAAAGACCCTCAGTAACCAAAGTAATCCTGAACAAAGAACAAAGTTGGAGGCAAACTACCACCTGACTTCAAAATATACTACAAAGCTATGATAACCAAAACAGCATGGTCTTGGCATTAAAACAGACATATTTACCAATGGGACAGAATAGAGAACCTGGAAAGCCACATATTTACAGCCACCTCATTTTCAACAAAGACACAAGAACATTCAGTGGGGAAAAGACAGTCTCTTTAAAAAATGGTATTGGGAAAACTGAATATTCATATGCAGAAGAATGAAACTAGACCCCTAACTCTCACTATATATAAAAATCAACTTGAAATTTATTACAGAATTCAATGTAAGATCCAGAACTATTAAATTACTAGAAGAAAACCTAGGGAAAACACTTTTGGATATTCTGGATGAAGATTTTATGAAGAAGCCCTCAAAAGTACAGGCAACAAAAGCAAAAATAAACAAATGGGGTTATATCAAACTAAAAAGCTTCTGCACAGCAATGGGAGAAAACATTTGCAAACTATTCATCTGACAAGGAATTAATACCCAGAATACACAAGCAACTCAAATAACTCAACAGCAGTAAAAAACGAACAAAGAAAACCCACACAGTTCTGATTTAAAAAAGGGCAAATTGGCCAGGCATGGTGGCTCATGCCTGTAATCCCAGCACTTTGGGAGGCCGAGGAGGGCAGATCACAAGGTCAGGAGATCGAGACCATCCTGGCTAACACGGGTGAAACCCTGTCTCTACTAAAAATACAAAAAATTAGCCAGGCTTGTTGACAGGTGCCTGCAGTCTCAGCTACTCGGGAGGCTGAAGCAGGAGAATGGCATGAACCTGGGAGGTGGAGCTTGCAGTGACCCGGAGATCACGCCACTGCTCTCCAGCCTGGGCAACAGAGCAAGACTCCATCTCAAAAAAAAAAAAAAAAAAAAAAAAAAAAAAAAAGGGCAAATTAGTAGAATGTATCTCTATCAGAAGAAAACAAACAAATGACCAATAGGAAAATGAAAAAGTGTTCAACATCACAAATCATCAGGGAAATGCAAATTAAAACCACAATGAGATATCATCTCACCTAGGTTAGAATGAGCAAAAAGACAAAAACTGACAAATGCTGGGAGGATGTGGAGAAAGGGGAACTCTTATACATTGTTGGTGGGAATGTAAATAGTACAGTCTTTATGGAAAACAGTATGGAAGTTCCTCAAAAAATGAAAAATAGAACTCCCATTTATTTGTTAAGAAAGCCAAAGAATCAGTTATTACAGTGACTTATTAGAAAAATTTAATGTGCCTCTTTCATTTGTTGAAAGCTATGTTTCCCAGACTTTGTCATTTGATTTTTTTCTCTATGGGTTTGCCATAACTGGGTGCCAACTACACAATTTTTCTTTAAAAATACTCTCGTACTGTTCCTAAGGAATAATGTCCATCAAATCACAGATTTGATGTGCTATTATATTTTTATAATGTCAAATAAAATAAATGTATAACTGTCATGTACCACTGCTATTTATGTATCACATCAAATCTCATCTACCAATACCATCTTTTGGGAAATGTTGGTTAAGGAAATTAAACCCATGAAACGATTGGCCTCTAGGTCTCCTCAGGTATGGCTTGTTACATAGTTAATTTTCCACAAGAAAAGAAAAAATTTGCCGATGGCGAAAATGGATGTAGGTCAGAGACTACACATGTTGTTGTTTAGAGAGACTGGAAGATAGAGAGCTAACATGGCAAGTCTGTTCTCTTGGCTTTGCAGAATTTATTTAGGGGATGGCACTGCTTTCTTAAGGAAAGGATAAAAGTGGAGGATGATGCGACAAGAGCTTTTAGCCACCCCCAGAACACTGCCTTGGAGTCACACATCATCAAAATATGTTAGCAGCTGCAAATCCGTACAGGTTCACAGAAGCCCCAATTCTTGCCTTCCCGGAAGAAATAACTTTACAGAGGGGCATAAGGGAGAGGGAGAGATGAATGTAAGTTTTAGAGCAGGAATGAATGTTTATTAAAAAGTTTTAGAGGAGGAACAAAAGTAAAGTACCCTTGGAAGAAGGCCAAGGGGGCAACTTGAGAGATTTGAGTGCACAGTTAACCTTTGACTTGGGGTTTTAAATGTTGGCACGCTTTCTGTGGGTTGTGTCCCTTGTTCCCTGATTCTTCCCTGGGGTCGGGTCGTCCACATGTGCAGCAGCCTGTCTGACCTTGGGAGGGGCCGCAAGCACAGTGTATTTATTGAAGTTTTAGGCATGCTCACTTGAGACGTTTTTCTCATACTAGTTGAGTGTTGAAACTCCGCCATTTTGCCTCCTAGTGACTTGAGGTGTTTTTCCTTTACTAGTCACGTGTTCCTAGAGGAAGGTCAAATACCAGTCAAACTCTACCATTTTGTCTCTTAGTGTGCGTGCTTGAGCCTACTCACCCAACTCCTGAGATCTTATCGGGAAGCTGCTGACCACCAGTTTCAGGTGTTTCTATCCATTGGGAGACGGCCTTTCCCTGTTGCCAGCTGCAACCAATTATTATTTTAGAGAGGCAGTTTAACAACCTCCTGACCATGACCTGGTGGTTGCCTGATATTCCTGGTGTGCCTGGGGGCCCTCTCCAGCCCTGCTCATGTCAGACTACCTACCTACTGTAACAACCGTAGTTCTATTGTGGTACATTGCATTTATTCAACCATATTTCTTAGATTGGTAAGTTTACAAACAATAAAAGATTAAATGATAAGCTATTATTAAAGATAAATAAAATGAACTAGAGCAAACAGGATTGAAACTTGAGCATATGAAAGAGCAAACATTCTGTAATAGGAAAGAACAAGGGCTGTTATCTGAACTGAAATATCTAAAGCTGTTCACAATTTCCTTTTGTGCCTGAAGTAATGAAGAGGATTTCTTCTTGGGAAAGATATTTTCTAGGCTTAAATTAGGAGAATAAAACCCTTAACAAATTTCTGAGGTTGGAGAAGTTGTGTGTTAAGTACATGCAGGCCTTCAGGCAGAGAGTGCAAAACAAGGACAAAAACAAAAGGGTGCTTATGGTTTTCCCCAGTGCCATTTCCCTGGAACCATCTGGAGGAGCCTAACATGGGCACAGCACCAGCTTTAGGACTCCACACGGTTTACTTGCCACTGTGGGACTGGTACCCAGGCCTTATTACTCAGCAAAATTAAATCCCTTTTGGGACAAGATTAGAAGGTAAATTTAATAAACAAAAGTGCATCTGCACATATTACCCCGAAGTTCTGTGGAGAGTCTCAATGGCAGTGTCTAACAGCATCTAAGTGTGAACTGCATAAACTTTGTTTTATTTTGTTTTAAATTAAGACTATTTTTTCAGAGCAGTTTTAGGTTTACAGAAAAATTGAACATGAAGTACAGAGAATTCTCATATACTCCATCTATCCCAATCACAGTTGCCCCTCTTATTAACATTTGCATTATGGTGTATTTGTTACAATTGATAAACCGCTATGGACATATTATTATTAACTAATAATAATTTACATTAGGGTTCACCCTTTGTGTTTTACAGTCCTATGGGTGTCTTTTTTTTTTTTTTGATGGAGTCTCATTCTGTTGCCCAGATTGGGTTGCAGTAGCGTGATTTCGGCTCACTGCGACCTCTGCCTCCTGGGTTCAAGCTATTCTCCTACCTCACCCTTCCGAGTGGCTGGGACTACAGGTGCGTGCCACCACACCCAGCTAATTTTTTGTATTTTTTTAGTAGAAACGGGTTTCACCGTGTTAGCCAGGATGGTCTCAATACCCTGACCTCGTGATCCACCTGCATCAGCCCCCTAAAGTGCTGGGATTACAGGCGTGAGCCCAGCCCAGTCCTACGGGTTTTGATTATTTCATGTATCCACCATTGCAATACCATATAGAATAGTTTCACCATCGTAAAAATTCCCTATATTCTACCTATTCATCCTGCTCCTTTCCCCTTAATCCCTGGTAACCACAGATCTTTACTGTCTCCATAGTTTTGCCTTTTCTAAAATGTCATATAGCTGGAATCAGAAAGAATGTAACATTTTCAGATTGACTTCTTTCACTTAGTAATATACATTTAAGTTTCTTTCGTGCCTTTTTGTGGCTTGATAACTCACTTCTGTCTATTGCTGAGTAATACTTTTTGTAACAATGTAACACAGTTTGTTTATTTGCCTATTAAAGAACATCTTGGGTGATTCCAATTTTTGACAATTATAAATACAGCTGCTATAAACATCCGTGAGCAGATTTTTTGTGTGTGTGTAGGTGTAGGCATTCAACTCATCTGCTTACCTAGGAGCGTGATTGTTTGATCAAATAGTAAGACTACATTTGGCTTTGTAAAAAATGCCAAACTTTCTTGGCCAAATACCAAAAAGCTGAACAGTACCCAGTATCTCATCCCAGCTCCCTTTCCAAAAGCACATGCAAGTCTCATTTCTTTAGGACCCTAATCCAAACTAATAACAGATAACACAGATAGGAATTCAGGTACTGTTCTTTGTACAATTAACTTCCACAGAATTTTTTTCATTCAATCTTAAACACTTATCTGATGAGACTTTATTTTCCCAAATTTGAAGATGAGGAAACTGAGTTTTAGCCAAAGTTTATGCAGTTAATTAGTGGTGGAGATAAACTGGACACACCTCAATCATTTAAAGTCTCATCTGGAATAAGGAGAAATACAAGTTAAATAAACATACAAGTAAACCAGCTACTTCTCCCAATTCAACCTGAAAGTTTTAATGACTAACTTGGCTGACATGTGACTCTTCCTGATAACATCACTATTGAAAAAGTTGATATTTCTCATGTGGAGCAACAGGAACGCTTTTACACTGTTGGTAGGGGTGTAAATTAGTTTAAGGCATTGTGGAAGACAGTGTGGCGATTTCTCAAGGATCTAGAACCAGAAATATCATTTGACCCAGCAATCCCATTACTGAGTATATACCCAAAGGATTATAAATCATGCTACTACAAAGACACATGCACACATATGTTTATTGCAGCATTATTCACAATGGCAAAGGCTTGGAATCAACCGAAATGCCCATCAGTGATGGACTGGATTAAGAAAATGTGGCGCATATACACTATAGAATATTATGCAACCATAAAGAAGGATGAGTTCATGTCCTTTGCAGAGACATGGATGAAGCTGGAAACCATCATTCTCAGCAAAGTAACACAGAAACAGAAAACCAAACACCGCATGTTCTCACTCATAAGTGGGAGTTGAACAATGAGAAAACATGGACACAGGGAGGGGAATATCACACACTGGGGCCTGTTGGGAGGTGGGGGCTAGGGAAGGGATAGCTTTAAAAGAAATACCTAATGTAGATGACGGGTTGATGGGTGCAGGAAACCACCATGGCACATGTATACTTACATAACAAACCTGCACGGAGAGCACATGTATCTCAGAACTTAAAGTATATATATATATATATATGTATATATATATATATAAACCAGTAGATGACATTTTATCATATGTTTTAAATGTGTAATAAATTTGAATGGCCAAACGAAATAGTAAAAAAAAAAAATTGATATTTCTCATGCCATAACCCGAGGGAATCAATAATTAACAATGGTGTTTTATTCACTAGAGGATAATTTTATTACCAAGTTGACCTAACATGCAACTAGTCAGACAACATGTCATTCAAAAATTCTTTTCACTATTCTTGAAGTAGAACAATGAAGTAGTGATGATCCTTTCTGAAACTAGAGAAAGCTGGTAATGGGGTGATATGGTTTGGCTGTGTCTCCACCCAAATCTCACTTTGAATTGTAATAATCCCCACATGTAAAGGGCAGGGCCAGGTGGAGATAATTGAATCGTGAAGGCAGTTTCCCCTATACTGTTCTTGTGGTAGTGGATAAGTCTCATGAGATCTGATGGTTTTATAAATGGGAGTTTCCATGCACAAGCTCTTTGCCTGCTGCCATTAAGATGTGACTTTTCTTCATATTTCCCTTCTACTATGATGGTGAGACCTCCCAGCCATGTGGAACGGTAGGTCAATTAAACCTCTTTCCTTTATAAATTGCCCAGTCTTGGGTAAGTCTTTATTAGCAGCATGAGAACAGACTATTACAGTACAATTATTACTGGTAGAGTGGGTTGCTGCTGTAAAGATACCCAAAAATGTGGAAGCAACTTTGGAACTGGGTAACAGGCAGAGGTTGGAATAGTTTGGAGGGCTCAGAAGACAGGAAGATGTGGGAAAGTTTGGAGCTTCCAAGAGAACTGTTGAATGGTTTTGACCAATATGTTGATAGTGATATGGACAGTGAAGTCCAGGCTGAGGTGGTCTCAGATGGAGATGGGGGACTTGTTGGGAACTGGAGTAAAGGTGACCCTTGCTATGTTTTAGCAAAAAGACTGGTTGCATTTTGCCCCTGCTGTGGAGATTTGTGGAACTTTGATGTTAAGAGAGATGATTTAGGGTATCCGTTTGAAGAAATTTCTAAGCAGCAAAGTATTCAAGAGGTAATTAATTTGCTTTTGATTTTACAGGCTCATAGGCGTAAGGGACTTGCCTTGTCTTAGATGAGGCTTCGGACTGTGGACTTTTGAGTTAATGCTGAAATGAGTTAAAACTTTGGGCAGCTGTTGGGAAGGCTTGATTGGTTTTGAAATGTGAGGACGTGAGGTTTGGGAGGGGCCAGTGATGGAATGATATGGTTTGGCTGTGTCCCACCCAAATCTCACCTTGAATTGTAATATTCCCCACATGTCAATGATGGGACCAGGTGTAGGTATTTAAATCACGGGGCTGGTTTCCCCCATACGGTTCTTGTGGTAGCACAAAAGTCTCATGAGATTGATGGCTCTATCAATGGGAGTTCCCCTGCACAAGCTCTTTGCCTGCTGCCATGTAAGGTGTGACTTTTCTCCTAATTCACCTTCTGCCATGATTTTGAGGTCTCTTCAGGCATGTGGAACTGTGAGTCAATTAAACCTCTTTCCTTTATAAATTACCCAGTCTCAGGTATGTCTTTATTAGCAGCTTGAGAACAGACAAATACAGGGGGATATGTTTTATAGAATTGTTTGCTAAGCCTAAAAGGGAAATTTATAATGTAGAAGTTAATTTTGCACATAAAAATGCTATATAAATGTTTAAATCATTTTTGATTACATCTATAAGAGCAGATCCTGGAAGTTACTGAAATTAGAGTGAATATTTGAAACAGAAAATGATTGAGAATCCTTCAGTGCAATTTAGCCATTATGTTTTAATTAAAAGGGTCTATATTGACATTCATCGATCATTCCTCTTGGTTCCTTGAAATGTCCAAAACACACCAAGTGGTTTCTAGCCATTGTGTAGAATTCTAAACATATACAAAATATTACACCCAAATTATATATCATCTGGAAATGATGAGCTGGGTTCACTTGCCTTTCTGTGCTCCTCCTCTCCAACTCTATTCTCCAGATATCAGTAAAGTGGAAATTTACAAATTTCTCTATTCAGCACCTGTATTTCCTAAGATTGCTCTAATAAAGTACCACAACTTGGGTGTGGCTTAGAACAATAGGTCTTTATTGTCTCACAGTCTGGAGGAAAGAAGTGTAAAATCAAGGTGTCAGCAGAGCCATGCTGCCTTTGGACCAAGGATCCTTCCTTGACTATTCCTAGCTTTTGGTGTCTGTCAGCAATATTTAGTGCTCATTGGTTTACAGCTGCTTAGCTCCAATCTCTGCATTCATCGTGCCTTTCTGTTTGTGTGTCTTTTGGGTCTTCACATGGTTGTCTTGTTATAAGGACATCAGTCATATTGATTATGGACTCACACTACTCCAGTATGGCCTAATTTGAACTAATTACATGCGACACAATCCTATTTTCATATAGCGTCACATTCTGAGGTACTGTGGGTTAGAACTTCAACATCTCTTTTTCTGATGGGTGGCGCAATTCAGCCTATAATAGTACACTTCTCTTTTGGTCGGAAACACAACTTTCTTATGGAAAGCTGCCTTTATTTCAATGATCTAATTCTAATGTGTGAGTCTGCAGCTTCAGTACAGGTATTGAGTACTCAGTACTCAGCTATAGATTGGTCCAGAGGTTGAAATATAACCTAATCTATATCTATCTGAGCCCTTTCTTAGGATTTGAAAAACTGCATCTAGAAAAAAAGATTTGGATCACTTTGTGATGAAAGATGTGAAATGTGGGACATGCTGATACCTGTTTTTAGGCTCATGAAAAAAATCAGTCTCCAATAAATAGGAGCAAAGGCGAGATAAGTGATAAAAGAGAGCCCCTTGACTACAATTATATAAAGTCTTGTTTTGCTTCAGATAATTTGAAGAGTTAGGTTCCTTTGTTTATAAAACGTGTATGTATTTACGTGTGTGTATATCTGAGTCTTATACATCTTAAAATATATACATCTGACAGATGTATATATTTTAAATATATTCTCCTGCTCAGTGGCTTATCTTTTTACTATCTTAATGTTTTCTTTTGAAGAATTGTGGTTATTCAATGTAATGTAGTCTAATATATCTTCCATTAAAATATCTGTTGATGCTATGATATATGGTACATACATATTGAGAATCATTATATCTTTCTGTTGTGTGGAGCCTTCTATCATTATAAATGGCTCCCTTTTTCTAATAATGCTTCATATTTTAAACACAACTGTGTATGCTTTAGTATACCTATACCAGCTATCTTTCAGTTAGTCTTTAGATATTTCTTTTTCTACTCTTTTACTTTCTGTCATTCTGTGTTCTCATATTTAAGTTGTCTCTATTATGAGGTCCATATAATTACTATTTTAGTTTCTTACTTATGAATATTAGGCTTCTTTTTAATGTTATTGTCGATATATTTAACATTTGTAACATTACTATTTGTTTTATCAGTGTTACACCTAATACATGTTATCTTTTTTTTCCTGTCCTCTTTTGGATTGATCAAATATCTTTTATCATTCCATATATTGTTCCTTATTATCCTGTTATTTATGTATTCCTTGCTCTTCTTTTGTTGGCTGTACTAAATATTATACTATTCCACATTGAATGATTAGAGTTTAATATAAATTGGTACTTCTACTACTTCCTGAAAAATCTAATTATTTTAGAACATCTAACTCCATTTATTCTAAGTTAGAACAAAGTACCAGGATTGGTATTGTAATCCATCCCCCCTTTAGTATCAAGAAAAAGTTTCTTAGTAGCATGAAGAAAGTTTTAGTTTTTATAATACAAAGGAATGATAATTTTTAAAAAGAAAAAATAAACTGAGCTGAAAAGGGAACTGGATGAACTGAAAAGTACACAGTTGATATAAGTAATCCTATAGGAAGCTAAAATTGTCATGGTAGAATTAAAGTTCACAATGGAAAAGCTAAAGAACAAAACTGGGTGGAAAAAGAAATGAGTGAGATGGAAGACAGATTTTAAAAGTGTTCTCAGGAGAAAAATGAAAGAGAAATGATTTAAAAATAATAGAGAGGATAATGAATATGGAAAACAGAAAATATCCAATATTTTGAATAACTTTCTCAGAAACAAAAACAGAAGAGAAGCAAAGTCACATAATTTTTTTATCTATGGTTCAAATAAAATTATTATGAAAACAATAGTGCTAGAAGAAAACTAGCAAAATGTTTTAAACTAAAGTTGGAACAATGTATTCTAGTTAGACTGAAGCTGAGACTTAAAATCTACCAGTGGGTTAAGATAGGCTACATGTTTTCATGTCTTTTTTTCCCAACGTATATTTGTATGGAAGTTAAAATACTTCTAGAGTTTGTGAAGATAAAGACATACAGGAATCCTTTCTGTAATCATGTTCAGATGACTGTTGGAAAAAAGCAGATATAGCAGTGGCTAATGGATATTTTGCATGGTTAACCACACTCTATAACTTTGGAGGATACTTCCCAGTTTCCTGTGGAGATCATTACCAGATATCATCCAAGCTAGTCAACCAGGAGTTGCACCTAGCAGTGAGTTGTAAGAGACATATCATAGAATTTTCTAACACTTCTGCTCAAACATATCCCTCTCAGTTTTAGCATAATCTACTTTGTAAGAATTAGAACATGAATTTCTAGTAACAAGGCATGGTTGAGTCCCAGCTGTGTTGTTAAACGATATAGTGAGATTTCAAATTCATGGCATTGTGTTGCAGTAGATTTGCAGCATTTTAAGGTCAACATATTTTAGGTCAAAGTCATCAAGGCAAAAGAAGTTTATGTATTTATTTTGTTAATTTTCCTCAGCACCTAGGCAATGGCAACTGTGATGCCTTGAGTACTATAAATGGAGTTCTAGCTCAGAATGACATCTCTGTGATACAAATGAGTCCTCGGTCTGAGAATTATTGCCTCTGCTAATCCAGACAAAGAATGCTTCATTCAAGCACATAAACACACTGAAGAATTCTGGAAATACTTGGGAGACAGGAAACCTGTGAAAAATTATAACACTTGTGATCATGCATTGTGAGCTTGGTTCAGTTGAGATATTAGTATTAACGAGACCATATCTAAAACCTTAAGATAATGAAGTCCACTATTGTCAGGTTGTACAAAATTAGTAATAACAACAAAACGAACTTCTACAAGCATCTGAGAAGCATATCAGTCAGGATTCAGTTGCAAGAAACAAAAAACATTGCAACTATGTTAAACAGAAAAGGATTGAATTCAGGATTATCTTTGGAAGTTCTGGAAGAGTAGGCTTTCTGCTAGCCTTCTAAATAAAAACTTCCTAAACACCACCACTCACTGGCCCAGAAAAGGAGCTAGTAATGGTGTTATAATCAGGAAGGGGGAGAATCAGCTGGTCAGCACTTGAAGGCTTCTAAACTTGTAAACATTTCTGTAACTGCAACGCAGGGATTAGAAAGCTCCCACAACTGCTGCTAAACACTCATACAGCTGGCCACCGAATTCTGGAATTCTGCTTCATAAAAACTCAGCGTATTTTTCTGTGAATGTGTTTGCTCATAGCAACAGCCAAAACAGAAGTAAAATGACCTCCTCCTTACTTCCACCATGTAAATATTATGTGAGTATATCTAACTGGTGAATTGTAACGCACATCCAGATCCCTGGCTGCAAAAGTGTTGGGAAAATATAATTCGTAGATTTTCTAGTCTTTGCAGTACTAAAAGCTGCACTAAAGAAAGCTGTAGTAGGTTTTGAATATCAACTTACCATGTCTGTTTTAGCAGGCTTAACAAATTATTTAAAAAACAATAAAAATTTGACTTTTTTTGTAAAACAAAATGCTAGTTAAAAGTGGAGATTTCATCACATAATTTTGAAAGGAGAGGGTAGTGACTCAAGAATTATACTTAGCTAATTTTCTTTCCTTTGGGAAAAATATTCTTGGGTGTACAAGTATTCAGAAAATGTTACACTAATGTGTGCTTCTATTAAAAAAGACTTAAAGATTAAATTTGGCCAAATGGAAGATAAACTGAAATGAAAATCTCAAAAAAGGAAAAATTGTGGTATAAAGGACTTATGGATTGTTTAAGGATTTATGGATCCCAGTCCCAGGGATCCAGTCAGATAATTGTATTTTCAGGTCAATTTGAAGCCCATAGTAGAATTTGACCCTTAATGTTTCCTTCAACTCTTTTTGCTTCAACTATTTCCGCATCTGCTCCTTTGATAATATCAGGAAGAATATTTCTCATTTTTGTCCCATAGTATAGATGAGGACCACTTAAAACCGTAATGTTTGTCATTCTCTACTTGTTCTTGCTAACAATAACTAAACTACTTACAAAGTTTGGAAGTTGGGATAGAAGCTTTTACTTCTATCTAAAAAGCAAAACTGTACATAAAGTCATTTAAATGCCAAGGAATTTCTCACGTTTTTCTGTACCTTTAAAGCTCTTATTGAAAGATCTGAGTTTTTGTGGGCTCTATTTTACATTGGAAAAGATCAATAAAGCATCCATGGTAGACATTAACTGTCATCAAGCCTCTCTTTATATTATCTCCTCTCTTGTCTCTGAGTATTGTCCTAAAAATCAGTGCCTACAGTATCATCAGCAACATGGACGGAGACATGGCATAAAATGCACCAATATAAAATAACACCTTTATAAAAACCATGAGTGTGAATGACTGAGTGATGTTTTTCTTCTGTTTTTCTGTATTTACCAAGTTTTCCATAATGAAATTATTTTTATATGTAATTCATTAAAGTTTTAAAAAGGTACCATACCATTTTCTATCATGCCAGTGTTATTCCTTCTATTACTGTCTAAATGGCTGTATGATTGTTCATATACATTAAGAATGATTATAAGGCCAGGCGCGGTGGCTCACGCCTGTAATACCAAAACTTTGGGAAGCCGAGGTGGGCAGATCACCTGAGGTCAGGAGTTCGAGACCAGCCAGGCCAACGTGGTGAAACCCCGTCTCTACTAAAAATACAAAAATTATTTAGGCGTGGTGGTGTGCGCCTCTAGTCGCAGCTACTCAGGAGGCTGAGGCAGGAGAATTGCTTGAACCTGGGAGGCAGAGGTTGCAGTGAGCAGAGAGAGTGTCACTGCACTCCAGCCTGGGCAACACTGCGAGACTGTGTCTCAAAAAAAAAAAAAAAAAAAAATTGATTATGAATACTGGGATTATGGACAATGGGTGCTTCTCTATACTTTTAAAATTTTTTCAATAAATGTGTATTAACTTTTAAATCTTAACAGTATCTTTAAAAGTCAATTGTACTATTCTATAAATGAACTTTGATGAAAGCTTTGGCTCAAAGCAACATAGGAGTACTCTTAATTTTAGAATTTGATTTTTTTTTTTTTTTCTTGCTGAATTAGGGAGTAGATCTCTGATGCTAAGCTTGGGGCACATCCTATGTCATTCAATATAAAAGTAACATTTCTGGAAAATATAGTGTATAAAACATTTGCTTAAACAATATGCATTTTTTTTTCTTGAGGCAAAACAACCTAATGATTCAATTTTTAAAATATATATTCAATCAGCTTTACTTTAATTTGAATCTGAGTGACACAGCCATGGTTCATGTAGAAAACTAATGAATTCAGGGCCGGGCGCGGTGGCTCAAGCCTGTAATCCCAGCACTTTGGGAGGCCGAGACGGGCGGATCACAAGGTCAGGAGATCGAGACCATCCTGGCTAACACGGCGAAACCCCGTCTCTACTAAAAACACAAAAAATTAGCCGGGCGAGGTGGCGGCGCCTGTGGTCCCAGCTACTCGGGAGGCTGAGGCAGGAGAATGGCGTGAACCCGGGAGGCAGAGCTTGCAGTGAGCTGAGATCTGGCCACTGCACGCCAGCCTGGGCGACAGAGTGAGACTCCGTCTCAAAAAAAAAAAAAAAAAAGAAAGAAAACTAATGAATTCAGATTTTTGAATGATCATTTTTGTTTTCAAACATTTAATGTGAAATAAAAGCCAAACAGATTTTTTATGAATTTATGAAATTGAATGGACACACACACATCAATAATCTTACATATAAATACATAATATTTAAAGTATTCTTGCTAAGAGATGCAATAGGGCTATTGGTGGAATGTACTGTATTGATACATATACACACACATATATATCTCATATAAAAACTTTTGGAAAATCAAGCAGAATCATGCCTTCATAAAGATATGTATAAAGTTAAGTAAATTTTCTTCCACTTTATCATTTACTTCTGTCACATTTAACATTTCCAGCATAAAGGCAACTGAACCTGGTAAAAAATATAAAATAGATGGATTTTTTCCAACTATCTCAGACCTCCTTGTTAATCGTTCTTCTTTACCCACTCCTAGTAAATTCTATTCCAGGAGGCCTTCTACTTCCTCAAAACCTGCTGTTTTCTAGTTTTAATGCTAGAAAATATCTGGTAATTTAATTCCTACTAAATTATAGATCATTTAAACAGATCAGATATAGAATGCCTGACATACTTGAAATTTAAAAGGGGAGTTTATTGGGCACAGTGAAAAAATAACAGTATCAACAATAAATGGGCATAGATTGAAGAGATCTCAGTTTTTAGTTGGATCTTTTTATTTGTTAACCTTTTGAGCTTGAGAAAGTCACAAACTCTCCAAGCTTTAGTTCCCTCTTTCATCAAATGATAATAAAACTTACCTTGTAGGTCTAGTGTGAACAGTCACTCACTATTGAGTCAGGAAATGCATGGGAATAGAGTTCTAAGGATAGCTGTTCAGATGTTACTTGTAACTAGCAGAGAATAATATTTTGCACTTTTAATCTGGTGAGAAGGATTGACTAGAGATAATGGTGAGTAAACAGCCTTGGGATGCTCTTCTAGACTTTTCTCTAGAACTCTGTATTTATATTCATCTGAATGATCTAACAACCATATCCAGTTCTGCAATCTCTTCTATTTCATGTTTATTTATGTCCTAAAGTTATTTATCATGGAAGACAAAACCATGGGATGTAAGGACAGGATAATAGCATTACCAGAGATTGTTTATGGATAGCTGTCTAGTTTGGTTATTCCCATGCTTGGTAATCTCTCCAGTGCATCACTGCGACCAGCAATGATGTTTGGGTGCTGCAGAATACAGCTAATGAACACACTTACTAAGCCTCCCTGTTGCTGAACTCAGCCAAAAAGCTGCATATGAGTCTAAACAGATGTTTCTGTTGTTTAGGCCGATGAAGTTTATAGAGTGCATGTTTATCTTTCAAAAGAGAATGTGGAGAGTTCATTCTGTCTTGAGATCCAATCTTTCCGGAGGCTGGACTGCCTAGTAAAGTTGCAACAAAACTGGATGAGCACATCAAGCCATTCTGGGGCTTTCAGAAAAGATGGTCCTTTACTAGTTGGTAGGAAAGAAATGAGACACATGGAAGTTGATTTGCCTTAAAAAGGTTGATATTTTAAAAGTTAGAGCCTGGACAATTGTTTTCATCTTAATAAAGGTACTGACTTTTCAATACATATGATGATTAGAAAATGCTCTTGGCCGGGCATAGTGGCTCACACCTGTAATTCCAGCACTTTGAGAGGCTCAATGGTGCAGATCACTTGAAGTCACGAGTTTTGAGACCAGCCTGGCCAACATGATGAAACCCCATCTCTACTAAAAGTACAAAAATTAGCCTGGGGTGGTGGTGTGTGCCTGTAATCTCACTTACACAGGAGGCTGAGGCAGGAAAATCACTTGAACCCGGGAGGTGGAGGTTTCAGTGAGCCGATACCAAGCCAATGCACTCTGTCTTTTAAGAAAAAAAAAAAAAAAGAGAGAGAGAAAGAAAGTTCTCCCCATGTCAAGTTAGTAGAAATGAAATAAGCACAAAGCATCCAAATTTCCTATCCATATTTCATATGATTAGAATAAAATTATCCATATAAGGAGAAAACTATCAAGGAAATGAAAATTCCATATATCATTTATGTGAGTCATCTCTGATTTAAAGTGTTGGCCACAAGAAAAGAACATTACTTGTTCAATTCAGCATTTGTCTTCTAACAGTTTAGCAGAGAAGATAGATATGAAAGTAATCAATTGCAATGCAGTGCTATGAAATATTTATAAGCTCTCCCCTAAAACATTTATCATTTGGTTACCAAACATCAGATCACTTTCTTATTTTAAAGGAATGAAAAATAAGTGGGAGGGAGGGCCCTGTTGTCCATTATAAAGATAGAAAGGAGTGGACAATACTGCTCTGAACTTTGTCAGTGTCAAGCGTTGGTAAGTCACGGAGCATGACTAAAAGCCAGGGCTAGCATCATGGGTGTATGACCCAGGCTTGAAGAGTTCAACAGTTGGTTTAATGCTCCTAATTTAACGGTTAAATATTAAAACTTAATAATTTTTGGACAAGGAGCCTCACATTTTCAGTTTGCACTGGGGTCCTCAAATTATGTAGCTGGGCCTGCTAAGAGCACTGCTATCATCAAACTAGAGAGAGTGAGACAAAGTCACGTGGGGAGTTGAAAGGGTTGATGGTGTCTGAGGCTAAGCTGAGGATCCAGTGGTGAGCAGTAAATGTTGATAAGTAGAGGAGTCCTGTTATATGAAGACTTTCCATAGGATGCTAACAGGGCTGTCGAGTGTCAAGAGACAACTTTCTAAGCAAATTGTTTTCAGGGCAGGATTTTAACTGTGCTTTGACTCACTAGCCACAGCACATATTTTAATCCTTTGTACTGATTATATGGGTTACTGTAGCAGTTTCCTAGGGCTACCATAACAAACATCCATATATTGGATGGCTAAAATCACAGAAATTTACTTTCTCACAGTTCTGGAAGCTGGAATTCCAAAATCAAGGTGTTGTCAGGGTTGGTTCCTTCTGGAGGCTCAGAAGAAGAATCAGCTTCATGCCTCTGTCCTTAGCTTCTGGCACTTGCTGGCAATCCTTAAAGTTTCTTGGCTTGCAGGTGCATCACTCCAATTTCTTCCTATTTTTACAAGAACATGGCATGACATTCTTCCCTGTCCATTTGTGTAACTGTATCCAAATTTCCTTCTTATAAGGACACTAGTCATATGTGACTTAGGACCTACCTTAACCAAGTATGACCTTATCTTAACTTGATTTACTCTTGCAGTGACCCTATTTCCAAATAAGATCTCATTCATAGGTCCAGGGTCGACATGAATTTTTGGGAGACATGATTCAACTCAATATAGCCACCGAAAACTTTTAAATAAATTCATTTTCTATTCAAGTTATCCAGAATCTTGTTCTGCTATTTTCAACCTTGAATCTTGATGAATACAGGTATTCTTTGCAGATCTGGGTTGGTTAAGAAAAGAAGACAAAGTTACCTGTGACCTGTGGCTTGAATAACAAGTGTAAACTAACCAGAAAAAAAAGAATAAAGAGATGGCTGATATACAAAGACACACAAGCTGAAGGATAGCAAGGATTCCTCTAGATCTTCAGGTAACTTAGTGTGTATAGAGGGTTTGGGGAATCGGGAGCTGAGATTGGGGAGTTTGTAGATAAGGAACTAAACAGGTATAAAGGGGCTGGACAAGAACTATGTCATCAGTCTGAATGTTACCCATAGGCAGCAGAAGCCATTGGTGGGTTTTATGTAAAAGTAACATGGATAGATTTGTATTTTGGAAAGATCTTTCAAGCAGCAGTAAGAAGCCTGATGTGGAAGGATATTAAAGAGAGATTTAATAAGGGTGATGTAGTCTAGGAGATGGTATGAACTAAAGTCACGATAGAGTGGATGGCAATTTAGGGGTCAATTGTGTCTCGAATCCATGGGACTGGTGACCATCTAGAAGAGGGAAGTGAGAGAGAGAAAGAAAATAGGGATAATTTCAAGGATGGATGGTGGTGTCCTTCTTTTCTGAGATATTAACCTATTAACTATCAGTTAACCATCATGTTAACCATTTGTTAACCATTTTGAAAATTAACCTCTCCTCATACTTAGCCCTACTGACAATTTGCACCAGCAAATTCTTTGTTGTGTTTGTGGGAAGGAGTGTCCTGTAAATTGTAGAATGTGTAGCAGCATGTTAGGATCTACCATCATATGCCAGTAGTGCCCCTCTAACACCAAATGTGATTATCACAAATGTCTCAACAGATTGCCAGATGTCTCTTGGGGCAAAAATCACCTCTGGTTGGAAACCACTGGGTCAACAGGAGGTGGAACAGGTTTAGGATGGAGGGAAATGAATCTACTTTTATAACTTCTGAGTTTGTGGTGCCTGGGAAACAAGTGCTTGGAGATGTTCACTATGCAGTTGGAGGTAGAAACCTGGAGCTCACAGAAAAGATCTGCACTGTAGGTATAGATTTGAGAATGCCAGGTCTATGTGTGATAATTGAGACTTAGGTAAAGACAAGATTACCTAAAAGGTTTAAGAAGAATGAAAAACCAGGAACAGGCACTTAGGCTCCCCAACATTCAGAAGTGATGTTGGGGGACACTGAGCTCATCAAAAAGACCAAGAAGTACAGTCTGAGAGTCTTCTCTTTTTCCTCTGTGCCTCTTAACAAATGCACATTTATATAACCCTTCCAATCACATTTATTAAACTATAGAAAGGGGGGAAATAAAGAAATGGTTTTAGAACCCAAAGCCAGGATTTAGGCTACTTGGAGAGTTTGGTAGGTCGCTGTGGAAAAGGGGTTATATCTCATAAGTAACTTAGTTACAATATCTTTAAAACATTTTTTTTAATGTCTTCACCCACAAAGAGCATTAGAAGAAAATTTGTAAATGACTGTCTTTAAATTTTTGGTAGTATATTCTTATCTTCTGGACAAATTATATGTAATATTGCTGAAAGCTAAAACTTCCAATACACTTAAGAGCTGTTAATATTTTTAATTTTTTAAGGCAAATGTTTGAAAAGTGATGAAAATCTCTTACACAAATAAACTACTGAGTAATAGGTGCAAACAAAAATTTACCTTAGAAACTAAGATCACTAAATGACTTCACAACAATTAACTTCTACCCAACATTGTGAGTAAAAAGCACTATTTCTCATTGTCTGAATGAAACTTTTATTTCATCATTCCTTTAAAATTACACGAGTCCTGCATGAATATGTTATTGTTGTAAAAGATTCAAACCACACAGACAAATTATTTAGAAAAAAACATGAATGTCCCCCTTCTCCCATGTGCCACTCCCCCAACCGTTCCCTCCTTTCCACAGATGCAACAATTCTCAGCTGTTCGATGTTCAACCATCTAGTCCCCCAGGCTAGACATGGAGCTCACACCAGAAAATGTGAAACATTCTTTGTTCTTCAACTTGCTTTTTCCCCTTTCCAGATCTTGAAGGCATGAAATAATCTTTAGCACCACATAAACAAAAAAAAGATTTTTTTCCATAATGATAGAATGAGCTAATGTAATTAAATCAGTCCAACATTTATCACAGAGTATTTCAGCTAGCTGATATCTGCAGGATGAATTCAGTGAAAAACATGTTGAATTTTAAAGTCTCAATATTTAGATTTGATAGCTGTGGAGACAAAATACCGTCCTTCATCTCACAGCAACAAGACAGTGACAATATCCTATTTTGCCAAAATAATCTCTTCATTATGAATCAGACATGTTTAGATGTAACATAATGCAATTGCCTGAAAGGAAAATCTGAGAAGCAAGAGGAAATAATTATTTTCTTTTTAACAAAAGATACTTAGACGATTTCTTACTCTTGTTGTTTCTGTGCCTGACCCACAGGAGGAAAGGCCTAGGAATATTTTCTAATGAGGAATTAAGTTGGCTTAGGAGGAAACTACAGCCTTGACTGGATAATTTCTGTATTTGCTCTGTAATTCCAATTCAACCCTTACATGACAAATGATGCAAATGAGGGTATCTACCGTAAAGCTAATACTTTAGAAATCCTATGGGGCAACTTTCTCCAAGAACATTAACATTAAGCCTGCATGTCGGGGTGCAGTGGCTCACACCTATAATCCCAGCACTTTAGGAGGCTGAGGCAGGAGGATTGCTTGAGTGCAGAAATTCTAGTCCAGCCTGGGAAATGTAGTAAGACTCCATATCTACAAAAGTAAAAAAAATATCTAAGGCATGGTGGTGTGTGTCTGTGGTCACAGCTACTCTGTGAAGCTGGGGTGGGAGGATCACTTGAGTCAGGAAGGTCAAGGCTCTAGCCTGGGTGACAGAGTGAGAACCCGTTTCAAACTAAACTAAACAGATAAGATAAAATAAAATAAAATAAAAATAAGCCTTTTTGTTCACCACTGATTTTCATCTCCAAGCAAATGTTCTTGATGCCATGTTCGTATATTGTTACAAATGTGGAGTACTTTCAAATCATCACAGAAAATTGATCTGTTTGTTGCACATAGAGTGATTCTTTCCTAAATTAGACTAACAAAGTGTATTTTGTTCTTCCCTGTCATTTATTAGATAAATCCCATCAATACATTTGCTGTTTCCTTCTGAATAAATCCCCTCTCTGCTATCATTTTCATTTTATAGTTAGTCAGATCTTTCATCTGGACCCTGTTACTCACCTCCTTGGACATTAAATTCCTCTTTTCCAATGGAATAAGCTACCCTGAGTGTCTTTTCCCCAAGTTAGTGCTGAATACTCACATCAAAGTCTCAATTGGAAGAGGACTGGCTGGGGATTAAAAAGTCCTGGGTCAGAGTTCTAGTTCTGCTCTCACTTTCTGTGCTGCTTTTGGGCAAGCCATTAGTCTGCTTGAGTTTGTTTCCTCATCTATAAAAATTAGGGAGAACACTATCTGCACCACGTGGATTCTTGTGCTTGTTTTGAGGATTAAAAAAGAGACAGGTCTATGTAAAAGACCTTTGTAAGGCATACACATTATACAAGTGAGAATTATTAAAGTACAAGGCGCAGACTGGGCACACACAGAAAAGCTTTAAAATGTTAGTTGAATCAATAGCTCCCACTCATAATTTGCCTCTGTCAGGTGCTTCACATGGGAAGGAAGACAAGAGTTGGAGTGAACTTCCTGGCTCATAAGTATGTTCCTGTCCCTTTCCCCCAAATTCCCCCATCTTTGAGATGAACCAGTACATTCAGATGGCTCTACAGTGAATATGTCTAAATCTTGAGACTCTGCCATTATGGGCAGAGCTGATATGGGAGACACCTTTCCCCACCTGAGCCTGAGCCAAACAGAGTTTCTGGTGTGGCCATTTGGTCTTTGAGAGGAGAGACAAATTTTCTGTGTTAGAAGCGGGGTCCGTTAATGGCAGTGCTTTAGAGAAAAGCCTGTCAAATTGCTGCTGCTAACATTCTCGGACTCTTGGCTTTACCTTGGTTCCTTTGCTTCCTAAGGCCCATTGTCAAGTGCCTGCTCAGATTTTGTGAGATAAATAACAAATAATACTCACTTCCTAGGGTTTATGGTGTGTTTACAACATTGCTTGGGACTTAGTAAGCATTCAGTAAGTATTAGCTATTATTATTATTAAATGACTTTGAACAATCCATAGCATACATAATGAATATTCAGTAATGTTAGTTATTATTCATGGTAGTCAACTTACATAGCTGTTGCAAGGAATAAAATTAGTTAGTGTATGTAATTCACTTAATATAGTGCCAAACAAGTAGTAAGTGCTTAATATCTGTTTGCTATTATTTGTATCATATGAATGCTATAATAAATAATTTATGCGTATTGTTCTGACAAGAATTTTTTCCAACATATTTCAAATATTTCACTCTATTACCTGGAGAAGTATTTTATTTTCTAGAAAATGCTAATTGCTATTAATCAGTTTTCTTTTTATTGATGGACATTTTGGTAGGTTTAATTTTTCAAAAAGCTGCCACAAATCCCTTTATAATCTGCCCTTGGACACGTATTTGTGTCTTTTTATAGAGTAGAGTTCTGAAATTACAGTAGTTAAGCCATAAGGCACATTTAATATTAATAGGAAAAACTGCCAATTCAAGGAGCTGTGCCTATTAACTATTACCGCTACGTGCTTCTCTATTCTTTTACCAATATCATGTTACCAAAGTTTGAAGTACCTGCCAATAGGCTAAGTTACAAGCTCATTACTTTGGTTTGCATATCCTTAATTACTACTGAGAAACATTTTTCAGGCATTTATTGACAATTTATATTTCCTCTTCTGTAAACTGCCTGTTTTCTATTTTCTTATTCACTATCAGATTTAGAGACTGTTTTCTTCCCAGGCATAGTGGATTATTCTTGAAAATCCTGTGGAATGTGTCACCTTTTTTCGTAGCTCCACCACTTCTGGTAATAAGCTAGTGAGAATGAATTATTTTAGAACAATATTTCAAATTAGAATGATAATGAGCTCCTAATTATTAATTTTAAGCAACACTATTAAAAGTGAGGTCAGTAGCATCATCCTTAGTGCAATGTTTTTAGATAAGTCCATCAGTTCTCAGGCCCTCCAGACTGCTTCATCAGAAACACTACGGGTGGGCTCAGCAAGCTGTGCTTTAGTTTAACAAGCCTCCTAGGTGATCGAGAAACACTAAACTGGACCATTCAAAGAAGAAAAAATTAGTTAGTGATCCTAAAAATGTATTAAGATTGTGATTACATTTGTCTTCCAATATTACTTAATAGAGTCCACATTTGAAAATTATATTGGTAGATTCAACTTGGATAAGTCTCAAGAGAATTCTTGCAAGTAAACAGAGCTATTATCATACATAAGGCATGATTCTATTTGCATTACATTATTGATATGGCAAAATTAAAGAGGGCGCAGCATGGTGAGGGGCTCGAAAGTGAATGTGGTAATAAAAGGGCACAATGAGGAATCCCTATGCTGATGGAGCTATTCTGTATCTTGACTGTGGTGTTGAATACACAAATCTACACATGTGACAAATTGCATAGAACTGAATGCACACACACACACACACACACACAAGCAAGTACAAGTTAAACTGGGGAAATCTGAATAAATCAATCGATCGCACTGACATCTATATTCTGCTTGAGATATTCTAGAGTTCTGTTTCTTTTTCCATTGGGGAAAATTGTGTAAAGTTTACAGGGAACCTCTCCATTTTATTTCTTGCAACCACAAATGAATCTACAATTATCTTAAAATGAAAAGTTCAATTACATAACAACAATAATAATTCAAATTTTATTAGGTTTAATTGTCATCAATTTCCACAAATATTGATAGGAAACTGAGAAAATGGCTCATGGTCATTTGCACTCTGAATTTGGCAAAATGTTTCAATTCTTTTAGTTATAAGTTTAAATAATGAAAAATATAATAAACATGCTAGATCAAGGGCATTTAATTTCCTATTAAAAAGAAAAAAGACCCAGGGTTTAGAAATTTAGAAATAGCTATAATTCTCTTCAAAGAGTATTGTCTCCCATATTTCAGTCTTACATATATTGTATTAACTATTTCTAGGCTGGGTGCAGTGGCTCACACCTGTAATCCCAGCACTTCGGGAGACTGAGGCAGGTATCACGAGGTCAGGAGTTCAAGACCAGCCTGGTCAACATAGTGAAACCCTGTCTCTACTGAAAATACAAAAATTAGCAAGGTGCGATTGGCAGGTGCCTGTAATCCTAGCTACTCGGGAGGCTGAGACAGGAGAACCGCTTGATCCCCGGGCGGCACAGGTTTCAGTGAGTTGATATCGTACCACTGAACTCCAGCCTGGGTGACAGAGTGAGACTCCTTCTCAAACAAAAACAAAAACAACACAAGCAAACAAATGAAAACTATTTCTAGATAATAATGACAGCAGTAAAATATAGACATGCTTAAAGATGAAAATAATAGCGTATATTTTAATTTTTAAATTTTAGAACTGAGTCGCTAAAAACATTACTAGAAAACATTAGAGTGCAATTTCTGCAGAACAAATGTTTAAAGAACTGTGGGAACTCCTAATTATAGATGAGACTCTAGTTTTCAAATAATGATAAAACATAGTTGCTCAACAATACCAAATACACAAACACTTGCACAATTAATTAACGATTCTAAGAGGAAGAGTGTTTCTGGATCTTTGATTAATCATTGCAATTTTTACATTCTGACACAATTTCTCATATAACCAACCTGCCAATTGGCAACTCTAGGCTGCCAATTCTGTTTATTTTTCTCCCCAGAGATCACCTGGAAGAAGTTCTTATGTTGTACCTATATCAAACCATTTGTTTTGGCATCTTTTTGGAGCCTTGATTTTTTGGGCTTTATTGATTTTGACTTACTGGATGACAATTTTAGATGTTAACTGAACATCTCTTTGAGGCTTGGGTGGTATATTTTAACACAAACCTTTCATCTGTGAACTATTAAAGCCAATAAAGATTGGAGGATATAAAAAAGATGGAGGTGTTTATATTCTAATTCTAATCTTCTTTTTCTTTATTTGGTTGACTTATTTCTGGATTTACCGGGGTAGGCTTCACTCCATTCAATATCCTCTTTCATCTGGGAATTAAAGCCTACCTCAAAAATTTACCAGGACTCTTAGTAGAATTTATCATATTTAGAATCCATAAGCTACAGTTATTTCCAAAATAGTGACTTTTACAAATTAAAAGTATTTACATATATCTGTATTCAACATATAATATATTATTGTAAACAACTTGTTTCTACTTATCTGTTCAGGTCTCCTAGTGTCCTACTAGGTAGGAGCAGAGTATTGCCTTAGAGATGGATATTTAGTGAATATAGCATGGAAACTGGAACAATATATGAGCTGATAGCTTTGCTTTGCGATAAACTTCTCTGTTGGATTCTATTCTCAGAAAACTTCTGGAAACATATCTATGTGGTATGTAGTTTGAGGGAAACTGTACTGTAGTAGTTACTCATACAATAAGAAAATTCCATATTCTAAAAATATGAGACCAACTTTTACTTGTGTTTGTTTTTTGCTGCATTTTGATAGTCTCTTTATTTTTCAGAAGCGTGACTATTTCTAACATGGGCTTTGAGCTCCTTTTAAGACCAGTGGGAGAGAAGAGGTCTTTTATGATTTCTGTGTACTGAGTCATAACATACCAAGTTGCCGGTGCCAGAAACTCACACTAGACTCACTCCCCTTAAACAGCCTCTCCAAACAAGTCAATGAAGGGCTCCTAGAACTATAATTTATGGTACCTCATACATCAATAAGAAAAATGCTGGACTGAGTTCAGAAACAAGGGTCAAATGATGACGATAAGAGCAAACAATTTCAAATTGTAATTGCAGCTGACTACGAAGTTGCTGTTAGAAAATACAAATCAGAGAGAACTGCACAGTCATAACTAAGCCAGGCTTCCTTTTATTTAATTGCCTGTTTAAAAGGCAACATTTTCACACTTGGGGGAAACTCTGAAGTGTTTGCATCTTCTTCATAAAATATGCAGTTACATAAACTGAGAAAGAACTCCTTCTTGTCATATATTTTCAAGGAGTGATAAGGCTCGATTATTTGAGCTGATTAAAAACACTAAATACTTTTAGTGAAGGATAAAGTGTTCCTATGATGTTTAGTTACTGCTGTTAGCCTGTGCTGGACTTGAGCTGTCACATAGTAGTGCTGTATAGTTTCATTCTGTTATTCCCACAATAATGCAATCTTTCTTTTTTTTTTTTTTTTTTTTGAGACGGAGTCTCTGTCACCCTGGCTGGAGTGCAGTGGCGCAATCTCAGCTCACTGCAAGCTCCGCCTCCCAGGTTCACGCCATTCTCCTGCCTCAGCCTCCCGAGTAGCTGGGACTACAGGCGCCCGCCACCACGCCCAGCTAATTTTTTTTGTATTTTTTAGTAGAGACGGGGTTTCACCGTGTTAGCCAGGATGGTCTCGATCTCCTGACCTCGTGATCTGCGCGCCTCGGCCTCCGAAAGTGCTGGATTACAGGCGTGAGCCACTATGCCCGGCCTACAATAATGCAATCTTTCTAGACATCACTGTTCCACTTCATTGCTCGCCATTATCTGTTACCATTTAAATTCCTTCTCATTTTAACTATTGTAGTCTTTACGATTATTTACCAAAATTAAGGTAACCAATTCAAAGGGAAAAATATAATGTCTTAAGTCTTACTTGCTTAGGAAGACATTGAGTCTTAGTAGATTCACTAGGTGATAGAAAAATTCCAAATATTAAAAAAAATCCTCCAGCATTACTAGACTATACGTTGAAAAAGAAAAATACTGTATCTATATCTTTTTGAAATAAAAAGAAAGTAGCTATTATATGTCCTGTTTCTTCCTCTGTCCGATTTACAGCAGGCTGAATCACATTCTACTCAGTCAGGGAAGCTTTTTGCCCTACTTCAGGCAGAATTTTCACAGGCATTTCTCTTATCTAAGCCTCTCTATGAACCTTTCCTCTATTTCTGTTTCTTTATCTAATTTGGGAGATAAGCAGGCTCAAAAACAAACAAAAAGAGCTGCCAAAGAAATAATAGAGGCTTTTGTCTCTTTTCTGAATTGGAACCTTCCTACCCGCTAATGTAGTCTAAATTAAAAAGCAGTGAGTCACCCTTTTCTATTATTTGCATGAATCCCACACCTGTTGCCACCTTTGCAGAAAAGGTCACTCTGAGAGTGATGACGCATGCTGCCTACCCTCTTCAAGGACTTTCTAGCTGTCCATGCTCATCAATAGCATCCATAAAATTCATTCTGCATGTCACTTTCTTCAGTCTAGGTCCTAGAAATCGGTAGACCTGTGCTGCCTCTGAGTAAGGATCTTATTTGACTTAAATTCCCCTGAGTAATTCAGGCATGTGATGCTAACCCCAAGTACCCTAGAAAAAAGCCTTGAAAGTCAATATGTGTAAAGCAAACCACTTTTGATTTGCTAGCAATTGAAAAGGCAATAGCATACAGTATCCTCCATTCTTTGTCAAGAGAAAATTTGAATGTATTCTATTGTTATTGTTTAAGAGAAGTGAGATATTGTGATACATTTACATTTTCGCTTAGAATGATAGCAATAGTTATAATGTACTACATGACCATTGCTGTGTAAATGATTTAATTCACTATCATATTTGACCCTCACCCAAAGACATAGGTGCTGCAGTCTCCTTTTCTTGAAATAAAAAAACAAAACAAAACTGAGGTTTGGGGAGATTAAACAGTTGATCATCACACAGCTAATAAGAACTGATAAGAACTGGAGGTGTAATTTGAATCAAAGGCTTTTCTTCTCCAGTCTGTGTTCTTTTCCATCTTACTGTACTACCTCAGAAAAAAAGAATCATACTAATTCTGAATCTGCTTTAACTGAATTTGTGATCATTTAGTTAGGTAGAGCTAGCATTTATTCACCCTTGTACTCTGAGGCTAAATTTATTAATTCAAGAAATATTTACTGAGGGAGGGTTATGTACCAAGTGATTTTCCTCCTAAGTTCTTCAGATATTCATCAATTTTAGTAATATAGACACCAGTTTCAAGACAAAATACTCATTTCCCAAGCCAACATCAAAGACAATTATTTCATCTATTATCAGTTGTTGGAAGATTAGCCCATTAGATGTCTTTAATTCATTCTGTTTCTATTTCCAGGCTTGAGTGTGAATCTGAAATATTATATAACTTTTTGAAGCAGACTCTTTAAAGACCAAAATTCCTAGTTTCCACCACAAGATAATTAAAGCCATCACTATTAAAAATTTTTAAAACTTAAAAAAACACTTAGATTCCATGATAGTGATGTTACAACACATTAAAGTTGCATGTCTTGTAACTCTATGCTAAATTAAAAATTCCTTTTTCTCCATTTTGATGGAATTAAACTGCTATTGAATCTTTCCATGAAGACAAGCTAATCTTGCTACAGGTTTTCTTAATCTCTAAAGTATGATGAATGATATTTATGAGAAGAATCATAAGACTAAGTAAAGTTAATAAACAGGAAGACAAAGGGAGAAAGAAGGAAAAAATAATGGCTAAAGAAAGTAAACAAAATTTTAAAAGACTGGGGAAAAGTAAAGAAGATGCAAAATAAAGGTAGAATTCTAAGCTCATGGAACATCAGGGGCAGCTTACAAAGAATCCTTTTTTTGTCTCTCTTAGCATGATCTTGAACATATATTGACAATTGAAGTTCATCAGTGAAAATCTCACTTTTGCTAGCCCTTTCCATGTCTCAAATAAATGAAGTGAGGCTTATGGCTACTTGATAACACTTATAATACAGGGTGCTCTGTTAAGGAGCTCTCATAGGGCCTTGCTCTCCTTGAGGTGCTCCTAAGCCATCTAGAGAATGGAATAGATGTAAAAATAAGTAAATTAATAAATTAATTAAATAATTAAATAAAAACACCTCTCTGTTCTTTGCCAATCTCAATGCAATCCTTATTATTTATTGCCTCATTCATTGTTGTTCATTCATTTAAGAAAATATATACTGAGAACTAAAAACAATGTAGTGGGCTCTACAAAACAATTTTTAAAAAGTACACACAGGATCTTGCCTAAATATTTCCACATTAAATACCTTCTCTGAGTGTTTTACTGGACTATCAACCCCAACAAATACAAAACTAAGCTCAGTATGCTCTTCCTACCATGCCCCATCACTAATCGCCCAGTATTTCCACCTCCACCAAATCTGTTCTTCCACTAATAGCTCATGTTTTTGTTACTGGTAAAAACCATCCCCTTTATCATCTAAACTAGTAACCTGAGAGTCCCTTTTCTGTTTTTTTTTTTTTTTTTTTTTGCTTCCTCTCTCTACTTCTCTAATCAGTCATTAGGTAACTTCGATTCTGCTCCTGATTCGATCTCCTTCTCTCCACCCTCTTATCATCTCTTACCTGAACTTACCTGAGATGACGCTCCTATCCAACGTCACCTCCAGTGCCTTTTTTTTCCTCCCTTTATATACATGGTAGCCTGAACAATGCCCTTAAAATTCAAATTGCATCGTATCACTTTCTTGCTAAATGTCCTACTCCTCCTTACAAAACAAGAAATAACATCTCTTAAAATTGTAGAGAAATACCTTCACATCTATTTTATTTACATATCTATCTACCTACTAATCTTTTTAACTTTTAGCATTCTTTTCCATGAATGCTTGGCTTGCATTATGTTGTAATTTTCTTGAAATATGTGTTAGAAGTCATATTTTTAATCCTTTATGGGAAGTAGAAGATCATTGAATTTATTTTAATAAGTCAGAGACAAGACCAGCGTGTGATTTACAGGGATGAATAGTAGCAATTTGAAAAATGGACCGGAGAACTCAGAGGCTAGAAACTGAAGGAACGAGCTGCAGTAGGTGGTTACTGCAGTGTTGTTGAAAATCTGAGCCAGGGCAGGAAAGGAGATGCAGTGAGATGACATGCATGAGATAAGGTTATATATGAACTCACCTGAGCTGTTATGATTCACATTATCAGGCTGGTTGCATGGCATAACACTCACAATGGAAAATGGAAGGAGCAGAAAGAGTGGAGAATCTATTAGGCTTTTCTTAGAAGTTAATGTGAGGAGATTAGTAGAGAAGTGATATGCAGAAAACCACTATAGAAATAAATAAGAACCATTTGCACTTAACATAGGCATTGTGTAAAATAATATTTCTAAGATATTCGCGTATCTTTTGGTCACCATATATTTCAACCATTGCTTGATTTAATTTTACAGTATTAATTTGTTAGCAAACATTTTATACAATTTTTAGGAATAAGTAAATCGTGAAGAGTTACATTTCTTTCCAGTTTGAAGCCTGAAGAGTTATACTTCTTTCTAATTTGAAGCCGTGTTTTATGCTGAACACTGTATGCAACCCTGTGGAAATAAATAAACACAAGATAATCCCTACCCTCAAAGGAAATTACGAACTCATTGAGGGTTTTTAACAAGCAAAAAAGAAATCTAAAATTTAGTCAATTAAGTAGAAAATGTAGGCCCCCAAACACTTTCCTCTTAAAGGCATATAACCAAAGCATGAAAAAAGGGATACTTAATTTGTTTTGCTTAATTTGTTGGTTACCTACTAGAACTTGAGGCCCCAAAACACTAAACAAAAAGGAAGTATTCATGGGAAATATTCAACATGCAAAACATGCCTGCCAAGAAACCAAACAACCCACACATAGCCAATAAAAGTGAAGACTCTTACTTCATACTCTAAATGCCTCCAGACTGAATCTGTGTCAGGGGGAGAACATTTCACAGCTGTATAACTTCTTTTTAGGGAGATTTTTCTGCCAGTCTCAAAACTCTGTAACACAAATCATTACCTAGAGAAGCACACCCGAACTTCTTAAATAATGAAGGGAATGTATAGGAATGTTGTTATTTTAAACTTTTAGGGAAGGGGATGCTCTGTTGAGCAAACAACTACTTTGCAGCTCTTAGCATTTTAAAAAGATCATTTTCAGCATTATGACTAGGATTCATGTATTCTAATTAGAAAACCTAAAATCCAGGGTATGGTCACATTAGAACCAAAAGAAATACTTTGTAACATTTAGCTTTGTACTCTTTAAACAGCTGTCATTAAAAATAAGAATAATTTTACGTATTCTTTGCTACAAAAATGTAGATGTGGGACATTTTCCAATCCTTCAATAAAGCAAAATTTGTGCAAAAATGCGATTTTTTAAGTTTTTGTTTGCCTTCTAACACACACCATAATCAAAACCATCACTCACTGACTTGAGGATAAGTTACTCATGTCATTTCATACAATTTTGACAGTAGTTTATTTTTCTCTTTTTTCTTCTTTTCCACCCCTTATGCTTATAAATGATTATTCAGTGTTTCTTACCTTTCTCTAATGTTTAATATGCTATCCGAGGTAGACATAATGAAAGAGCAGTATGGAATAGAGAAGTATTTATTGAGAAATTAATTTCTATAAAATGTAGTAGAGAAAATTTAGAGAAGAAGCATATTCGTATTGAAATTGCCACAATGAAATTTTGCTGCTGGGTAAAAGGATCATAATAAAATGTGTCCTGGATGCCCTTGAGGATGTGTTGATCATAGTGACTTGCATCTAATCAACAGTATAGAAGGTTGGGGGACTTTATCATGGACAAACCTGGCAGACAGCACCTTAACCAAGTGATGAAGGTAACATTCCCAGTCATAATTCATGCTTACATTGTATCACTCTTGACATGATATGTGATGGTCACCTCTCCCTAAATCTATTTCTTCAGTCTAATCATTGGAAAAACAGCACACAAGCCTGAACTGATGGATGTTATACAAAATATCTGACCACTACTCAAAATTGCCGAGGTCTTAAAAAACAACAACCACAACAACAACAACAACAAAAAAACTGAGGAACCATCACAGATTAGAGGAGGATAGGAGGCCGAGGACTAAATGCAATGTGGTGTCCTCGACTGCATCCTGGAACAGAAAAAGGACATTAGTGGAAAAACTAGTGGAAGCTGAATAAAATTTGTAGTTTAGTTAATAGTAATGTACTTATGTTATTCTTAGTTTTGACAAATGTACTATGGTTATGTAAGATGTTAACTTAAGAGAAAACTAGTTAAAATGTGTATGGAACCTGTACTATCTTTGTAACCTTTATGAAAATCCAAAATTATCCTAAAATTTTAAAAAATGATTATACACCCCCACACCCTCAATCAGGGCTTAATTACAATTTTTGAAAAGGATAAAGAAGCTCCTTTATAGAAATGGGAAACTTCTTTTCATGGACAAATAAAACATAGTTTCTTGATGTTTAAATCTGGGCTTGATGTCAGAGCACCTTTGAGATTTTAGTTGTGTTAGAAATTTAAGCAACCCAAACAAGATTTTTAGATTTACCTTTGTGTATGCAGAAAAACAATGGTATGTAATTCATGAAAGTAATATTACTCAATTTTCCTTCCATTTGTTGTTTATTGACTACTAGGAAGGCATAAGGAATACTAAAACATTAGATTCACACATGGAGCAAACTGATACCCAGAAAATTCATTATCAGGCCTGAAAACAAAGTATAATCCTTCTGACTACTGAGCTACAATTCTTCTAGCACACCTTGGAGCCTGCTAGACCAATCCCATAATTCCATAGGGGCAGGTAATATTTTGAGTGGAGAAGCCATCCTCTTTCTCAATGGAATTTTGAGGAGGCAGTGAAGGGACAACATTAGAAACTTACCAAATGGTGAAAGATTATGTAAATTATGGACCTAATTTGCAGCATCTTTGATGGAGATTTTGATTATTCTCTTTGCAACCCTATCTAGTTTAATTGCTGGGATCATCAGAGTTGTGCATTAGGGATAATAAAAAAATTACTTGCAATGTTCTTTTTAAGATTGACGTAGTAGACAGACTCTGAGATGACACCTAATATTTCCCCATCTATAATGCTCTGGGTAATCCGCAGGCAATTAGTGTGGTCTTGACTTAGTGACTCCCTTTCAGTGAATAGAGTGCAGCAGAAGTGATGAGATGTCACCTCCTAGATTGGGTTATAAAAGATTGCAGCTTTTCTCTTTGGGGTGCTTAAGATTTTTAATTCTCTCTGGAATCACTTACAGCTTAGGGGAATCCAGGTGCAAATCAAGAGGAGTCCTGTGGAAAAAATCCACAGGCCCGAAACAATCTGTAAATGAGCTTGAAAGTGGGTCTTCACTAATTCCCCATCCACCAAATTCAGCTGTGACTGCAGCACATGAGAAACTGTAAGCAGAGCCATCTAGCCACACTGTGCCTGAAACTGATCTGCTAAAACTGTGAGATAACAAATGTCTATTATTTTTAAGCTGCTAAATTTTGGGTAATGTGTTATAAGCCACAGTAGATTGCTAATAGAGTTGATACAAAGGATGGGATTTTAATCAGATACCCACATTTATTTGATGTTGCAGATGTTAGTATAGTTGTCTAACGTATTTTTTATAAAGAGTGATACTGGGAGAGTATAAATCACTTATTCAATTTACCTTTCAGAGAGCTATGGTTTATATTTTTCTTGATACTCTAAAAAATATTTTGGGGAGCCCTAATTCTTTCATTTGTTTTTGTTGTACTTAAGTCCATCTTTAAGACTAGAGAATTTAAACTGAAAATAGAAATTGAGCCTCAGTTATAATCTGTGATTATGAAAATGTTTTAATGATATAACAACATATCTTTATACCAGAAAACTTCTCTTGAGAAATGTAGTGAATTAACTGTCTTATATTCATTTAAAAAATATTGCTTGGCAACACATAGAAGTGTTTACATTTATAAGAACACCAGACAAATACTTTATTATTGGCACAGTAACTCATGTAATGCTTTCAAAAATGTCTGCTGCTTCTTTTTGTTCTTTCTACTGTAATCAAATCATTTTTGCTCATATCTGAACAGTTTAATATTGCTTAATTATTTGCTCTTTCACATTCATATATCTTGAATGTAAGGCCAGATCAAGTGTTCCACCACAACTTATGTCTCCTATATCTATATCATCTATATAGATGTATGTATACACAAAAACTTATATGTGAATCTAGGTATAAATATATACATTTTTGTGCAGTATGTATGTAAGTACATATACATATATAAAATGTTTAACTCTTCATTGCCTTTGTATTTATAACATTGTAAAAATAACAGAGCAATCTCAATTTTATGTATTGCTGTGGTTCTAAGATGGGGACACAGTTTCCAGAGTATCTTATGGAAACTTTCTTAAATAATGCATATTCATAAGGTAAGATATGTGAGTTTAAGCAAACTTTCCTAGATGATTCTGCTATTCAGTTTCAGATGTACGAATGTAGTTCTAAGGAAATTTTGTTTTCTCTTTGAAATAACAGATTTTTTATCAATTTGTTTTGTTGAGTTTAAAAAAACATATCCTAGGAATTATTATTATGGAACAGTTATGATGGGACATACTGAAAACATTAAACATGAGTGCTGCCTTTGGGTGACTCACAGTCTGGGGAAGGGATAGAGAGAAAGTCACTACCCACAATTTTGTGCTTTATGTATACAGCATTTTTTAATGTATGGTCCAGAAAAAGTGACTCAACACTGCCTGCCCTAACAGTTGGCATGAGCAGTGAGATATGAGCATTTTTGTTCTTGTCACCACATATTCCCTAGATTACTATGATTTTGTCATGTTTGCCTTTCATTTTGAGATGTTGACCATTATTAATTGCAGTATGATCAACAGATAGAGAAGCTGGGAGAGTTTAATGCAGAGGCATTATGATTATGATAAAAACATAAAATGAGCTCATCAGAAGTGAAAAATTATTTGACTTAGGAAGAATTCAGAAGGACAAAGGACAAATTATTCAAAATGTCAAATGTTATCTATACAGCCAATGATAGGGAATAGTTATAAATGAAATTTTAAAAATATTCACTATGGCTAAGAAGATCAGGATCAATGTGAAATGCCAATTGACTTAATGTTATCTCAAGTGAAGATAAGACTTTAAGAAGGTACAGATGAAAGAACTGGTGATTTTTTTTTTCCTGAAAAACCAGGTGACTCACAGGCTCCTGGCCAGTTTTCCCTTCTGTACATCATCAAATTGTGTGGTGGTGCATGCTAGATGCTAAGGAAGAGACTTGCTGTGATCTTTATCAAGAGAGGCCTTATCTGCATCAGCCAATTTTCATATGGATAAACCTAGTCTAGTTTCCAACCTAGTGGAAAAAAAATGCCTAAGGAAAATATATAAACAACAAGAAGAGCATGACTGTTTTAAAACTTCAAAGGACTCAAATGACTACACATTCATTTTGTGACGATGCAAATGAATTACATGAGCCAAAACCCTCTTAGTTATTCTAGGCTTTAGCACAAAAGGGCTTCTGGAAGTTCTATTTTGTGCATAGAAGATATGTACAAGTTTCAGAGAAATATTTATAGTTTAAACAGGAGAAATCTTTAGACTACCTTGTCACTGAGGGTGAAGCCTCCACATTGTCTTTTGGACCCCAGTGCAACATGGTGGTCTCTTCTTAACACTTTGCCCCAATTTCTGCTCCCTAAGCCTCCCTTCCCACTGGCTCTGTGTATTCTTGTAACTACCCTCTGACCTGTTCTTGCTAAATTCTTTCTCTTATCTGTAGCACTTCACCTCATCTTCTAGTTTTGGTCTGTTTCCCAATTTCTTTAGTTGCAAATCCCTTAATCATTTATTTAAAAACAATAGAATGTGTTTGAGAAGTATGGATGTAATGTTCTCTCTTTTACATGGGATCATAAAAAAAAGCCCTCTGGATCAAAATGCACTTTGTATAGCTGAAGTCATGATTTCTACACGTCACTCATGTTTGATAAAAAGCACTAATTTCTTATAACATACAGTGAATGTTTTCCACATATGATCTAGAGGGATATATGTAACAATATGTTGTTTGTTTTATAAAAGATATATAGTAGTATGAATATAATAATCTCAATTAAGTTACAAGTTAGCTGTAGTCACATGTATATTATTTATAAGAGTAGGAAACATGAAGATAAAATGTAAAAGCCATAGAGTAAGCTTTTTAACTTACAAACAGATGTGACATTGTTTAATCTACATGTACCCTGGAAAGATTGTATGGGCATTTCTCATATTCCTTCTGAAGTTTCTAGCCCAAGTTGTAAAGGGCTGTGTAAACCTTCTACATACTTATCAGCAAAAATTATTTTATCCATTGCTAAAATTTAGTCAGTTTGAGGGTGAACCAAAGCAGCTGTTAATACCGTGTAACTTTGCTTACTCTATGGTTGAAGTCAGGACATAGAGAAGGGACTGTACTGTATTGCGAACAAGGCTTATCCCTTGAAGCTTAACTATTACATGTCTTTGTGATAATCAATGCACATTTAAGTCATTTACTACCCTAAAAGTGATTTATACTAAATTACCTAACCATTTTCAACCAACCAATTTTGAATCCTGCTAGGATTTCAAAGAAGAGTAATAAATAACCCAAGATTTGGTCAATAACCCTTATGGAGGAAACAGAGAGGGAAAAAACAAGTCATGGTAGATGTCTGATAACTTTTGTAACATACATTCCTACCATTCCTACATTCCCGTACTCTGTCTGTTGGACTCTGACTTCCTTGGTTTTCTCAACTCAGGGAGTCTGATGCCTGTTTATGAAGGAGTTCCTCCATTCTGTGCTGCCCCTGGAAACTCTCAAGGCAGTAAGCGGGGCCAACCATAGGGACTGTTTTGTTTCCCTTCTCTCAGGAATCACTCTTCTTCTTTGCCAATGTTCGGTGACTTCAAAACCTTGTTTCATGTATTTCGTCTGTTTTTTTGTTTGTTTGTTTTTTGTTTTCTTCTGTTGTCGTTGATTTAGTTAGGAGTATAAATATTGTCCTTCTTATTTCATGTTGGCCAGAAGTGGAAGTCTTGTTTTGTTTTAATTAAATGGTTGGATTTTCCTGGTTTGCACTAATTGTAAGTCAGCTGCCATTATGATCCATTTTTTTATTGTTGTGTTTAGAATGAGTTAGGGGTTGAGATTCACTTTCTTTTTTCATAGATATTCAGTTGTTCCACCACCATTCATTAAAAAGAAATTTATTTTCCTGTTGAATTTATTTGCTACCTTGTTTGAAAATCAGTTGAGCATAAATATGTGTGTCTAGCTTTGTCATTATTCTGTTCTATTGACCTATTATCTCTTTATTTAGATATTCTTCAATTTCTTTCAGTATTATTTTAAAGTTTTTAAAGTTTTAAAGTTTTTAAAGGCTTGCATATATTTTGTTAGATTTATTATTAGAAATTTGAGAGGTTTGACACTATAGTAAATAGTATTTAAAAATTGTATTTTACGGTTGTCTGTTGTTACTATATAAAAGTACAATTCACTTAGTTCTAGTCCTATTTTAGATGACATAGCATTTTCTAAATACATAATCATGTTGTCAGTGAGTAATAAAATTTAATTTCTTCTTGTCTCATAGTTCTGCCTTTTATTTCTTTTTCATGAACTTGGACAAGAATGGAGAATCTTTTTTTTTTTTTTTTTTTTTTTTTTAGACGGAGTCTCACTCTGTTACCCACGCTGGAGTTCAGTGGCGTGATCTTGGCTCACTGCAGCCTCTGCTTCTTGGCGTCAAGTGATTTGCCTGCCTCAGCCTCCTGAGTAGTTGGGACTGCAGACACGCCACCACACCCAGCTAATTTTTTGTATTTTTAGTAGAGACAGGGTTTCACCATGTTGGCCAAGATGGTCTCGATCTCCTGACCTTGTGATCCACCAGCTTCAGCCTCCCAAAGTGCTAGGATTACAGGCATGAGCCACCGAGCACAGCCAAGAATGCAGAATCTTTTCCTGTCCCAATTTTAGGGGGAAAAGATTTACTATTTCACTATTGAGTATGAGGCTGTTGACTTTTTATATGTAACCCAAATCAGATTGAAGAAGTTTCCTTCTCTTCTGAGATTGCAAAAAGTTTTTGTCATAGATAAGTGTTAAACTTTGCCATGTACATTTCCTGCATCTATGAAAATAATCAGAAGGGGAGTGGCCAAGATGGCTGCCTAGAAGCACTTAGGTGTCTGTCTCTCAAAAAGAGAAACAGAAGCGGTGAGTAAATACAGCACTTTCAACAGAAACATCCGGGTACTCTCAATGGGACTAGTCAAGGAAATAACTTGACCCACAGAGAACGGAGAAAAGCAAGGCAGGACAGTGACCCACCTGGGAGTGACACTGAGCCAAGCGAAACTCCCCTATCCAGGGAAGTGGTGAGTGAATGTGTGACCCCAGGAAAGCATGCTTTTCCCATGGATCTTTGCAACCCTTGGGTCAGGAGATCCTCTTGTGAACCCATGCCACCAGGGCCTTCACTCTGGCACACAGAGCTACATGGAGTCTCAGCAGAGCAGCCAATAAGGCATACACAGAGACTCAGGAGCTTCAGATACTCTGACTCCAGGCTTCTCAGCCAAAGTAACTGCAACTCCAGCAAAGGAGGAGTTTAGACCCCCATACATACCCCTAGGAAAGAGGCTGAATCCAGGCTGCTAAGGAATGATGTTCTGCAGGCCCCACTTCCATGGTGCCTGACAGGAAAAGACACACTGGCTTGGAATTCCAGCCAGCTACCAGTGGCAGTGTTGTACCTCCCTGGGATAGAACTCCTCTGGGGAGGGGCAGACCACCATCTTTGCTGTTTGAGTGACTTAGCCATTCCAGCATGTGGGCTTTGTAGAGTTCAAACCAACAAACAGCAAAAGGGATCCCCCAGCGCAGCACGGCTGCTCAACCCGAACATGGTAAGACTGGTTTAAAGAACTCACTTAAAGAGTGAGTTCCCAATCCATTCCTCCTCACTGGGTGGGATCTCCCAAACAGGACCTCTAGTCACCCCCACTGGTGTTCTCTGGCTGACAGAGATTTGAAAAGTCCTGGTGACAGAGCTCCCAGACAGAGATATGGACTGCCATCTTTGCAGCTTGGGTGTCTTAGCCATTCCAGCCTCCAGGCTCTAGAGACCCCAAGCCAAGCAGGGGTGGAAGTGGTACCCTGCACAGCACAGCTGCTCTACAAAAGCATGACCACACTGCTTCCTTAAGCAGGTCCTCAATCCCGTTCCTTCTCAGTGGGTGGACCCTCCCAACCAGGGCCACTGGCCACCCCCATTAGTGTTCTCTGGCCTCCAGATATTTGAACACTTTCTGGGACAGAACTCCCAGAGGGCAGAGTGGGCCGCCATTTTTGCTATTTGGACAACTTAGCAGTTCCCAGGGACTTTGGAGAGCTCAAACTGACTGGGGGTTGAAGTGGTACTCCAGCACAGCACAAGTAGCCCCATGAAAACATTGCCAGACTGTTTTTTTAATTGGGCCCCTGACCCCACTCCTCATCACTATCTGGAGCCTCCCAACCAGGGTCTCTGGCTACCCCCACCAGTGTTCTCTGATTGTCAGAGGTTTCAGGCCTCCTCAGGACAGAGTTCCCAGGAGGAGGAGCAAGCTGCCATCTTGCTGTTTGGGCAACTTAACCATTCTAGTCTTTGGGCTTCAGAGTGTCTGAGGTGACCAAGGACTGAAGTGGACCCCCAGCACAGCACAGCTGCTCTATGAAAACATAGACCACTTTTTAAAGTGCATCCCTGATCCTATTCCTCCTGACTGGGCAAGGCCTCCCATCTAGTGTCTCCTGCCACCACCTACAGGTGTGTTTGGTCAGGCAAGAGGTCCATACCTCCTTGGGATGGAGCTCCCAGAGGAAGGGGCAGGCTGCCATCTTTTCTCTTTCACAGCCTTTACTGGTACTCCGGGATACCTCCAAGTACTAGAAATTCTGAGGTGACTAGAGACTGGAGCAGACCCCCAGCATACCACAGCAGCCCTATGGAAAAGTGGCCAGACTGTTAAAAGAAAAAAAAATTCCACAGTTCAGCAACCCCAAAGATTGAAGGTAGATAGCCCACAACGATGAAAAATATTCATCACAAGAACCCTGACAACTCAAAAAGCCAGAGTGTCCGCTTTCCTCCAAGTGACTGCATCACCTCTCCAGCAAGGGTTTAGGACCAGGGTGAGGCTGAGATGGCTGAACTGACAGAGTAGAATTCAGAATATGGATAGGAACGAGGTTCACCAAGCTAAAGGAGTATGCTGTAACCCAATGTGAGGAAGCTAAAAATCATCATAAACCATAACAGGAGCTGACAGACAAAATAGCCAGCATAGAGAAGAACATAACTGACTTGACAGAGCTGAAAAACACAGTATAAACTTTTCATAATGCAATCACAAGTATTAATAGCAGAATAGACCAAGTGGAAGGAAGAATCTCAGAGCTTGAAAACTACCTTTCTTAAATTAGATAGCAAGACAAAAACAGAGAAAAAAGAATGAAACAGAAAGAACAAAACCTCCAAGAAATATGTAATTATGTAAAGAGAACAAATCTATGACTGATTGGTGTACCTGAAAGAGATCGAGAGAATGGAACCAATTTGGAAAATATATTTCAGGATATCATGCATGGGAACTTCCCCAACCTAACTAGAGAGGTCAACATTCAAATTCAGGAAATCTAGAGAACCCAGTAAGATACTCCATAAGAAAATCATCCACAAGATACATAATCATCAGACTCTCCAAGGTCAAAATCAGGGGAAAAAAATGTTAAAGGCAGCTAGAGAAAAAGGCCAGGTCATCTACAAAAGAAAGCCCATCAGACTAACAGTGAACCTCTCAGCTGAAACTACAAACCAGAAGGAACTGGGGATCAACTAATGTTCAACCTTTTTTTTTTTTTCTTGACAGAGTTTTGCTCTTGTTGCCCGGGCTGGAGTGCAATCTCAGCTCGCCTCAAGCTCTGCCTCCTGAGTTCAAGCAATTCTCCTGCCTCAGCCTCCCAAGTAGCTGGGATTACAGGCATGCGCCACCACCTGGTTAATTTTGTAGTTTGAGTAGAGACGAGGTTTCTGCATGTTGGTCAGGCTGGTCTCAAACTCCTGACCTCAGGTGATCCGCCCACCTTTGCCTCCCAAAGTGCTGAGATTATAGGTGTGAGCCACCATGCCCAGCTCAACATTCTTAAAGAAAAGAAATTCCAACCCAGAATTTCATATCTGGCCAAACTAAGCTTTATAAGTGAAGAAGAAACAGGATCATTCTCAGACAAGCAAATGCTGAGGGATTATTATTATTATTTTTTATTATTATTATTATTTTTATCACCAGACCTGTCTTACAAGAATTCCTGAAGGAAGCACTAAATATAGAAAGGAAACACCATTGCCAACCACTACAAAAACACACTGAAGCACACAGACCACTGACACTATAAAACAACCACATAAACAAGTCTGCAAAATAACCAGCTACCATGATGACAGGATCAAATCCACAAATCAATACTAACTTTAAATGTAAATGGACTAAATGCCCAATTAAAAGACGCAGAGTGGCAAGCTGGATAAAGAACCAAAACTCATTGTTATGCTGTCTTCAAAAGATTCATCTCACATGCGGTGACACACATAGGTTCAAAATAAAGAGATGGAGGAAACTTTACCAAGCAAATAGAAAGCAGAAAAAAAGCTGGAGTTGCAATCTTAGTTTCTGACAAAATATATTTTAAACCAACAAAGATCACAAAAAGACAAAGAAGGGAATCACATAATTATAAAGGGTTCAATTTGACAAGAAGACCTAACTACCCTAAACATATATGCACCAAACACAGGAGCACATAGATTCATAAAACAAGTTCTTAGAGACCTTAAAAAGAGACTTACATTCCAACACAATAATAGTGGGAACTTTCGCACAGCACTGACAATGTTAGACAGGTCATCAGGACAGAATGCTCTCACTTATATGTGGAGGCTAAAACAATAAACTTACAGAAGCAGAGGGTAGAATGGTGGCAACAGAAACTGGAGGATGGGGGAGGTGGGGAAGTGATGGTCGAAGGGTATAAAGTTTCAAACAGGAAGAATATGTTTTCTCTTATAAGTTCTATTGTACACATGATGAATATAGTTAATAATAGAGTGTTGTATATTTCAAATTTGCTAAGTAAATTTCAAATGTTCTTGCCACAAAAAAAGTTGAGGATTTGAGGTAATGGATATGTTAGCTAGCTTGATTTAATTATTTCCCATTGTGTTCATAAATTGTAACATTTTGTACCTCATAAATTTGTTTCCATGCAACCTCTCTTCACAGAACCCATACATCTATACAATTATATATTGTTAATTTACAATAAGAAAGAAAAAGTTTATAAGATTTATTTTGTATAAGTGATAAATTATGCTGATTAACTTTTGAATATTATACCAATCTAGCATTCTTGGGATATGATATGATATATGATCAATTCACTTGACTGTAAAATGTTACTCTTTTTATTTGTTGCTGAATTTGATATGCTATTTTGTTAAGAATTTTGGATCTATGTTTATGCTTAATATTAGTCTAGAGTTTTTTCTTCTTCTAGTGATACCTGTTTTTGGTATCAGGGAAATACTAACGTCTTAAAATAAGTTGGCAAGTATTCCTTCCTCTTCTTTTGCTGTGAAAGAATTTATATAGGACTTGTATTGTCTCTTTCTTAAATATGTGGTTACATTTGGCAATGAAGATTTCTGGGCCTTGAGTGTTTACTGTGGACAAGTTTTTAATCATAAATTTAATCTGTTTAGCAAATACAGATTTCCATCCTTTTTAAAGAAAAATTCCTTTTGAGGTAGGGCTGATAATTTATGTCTTTAAAATACTTAGTACATTTTGAGGCCAGGCGCAGTGGCTCACGCCTGTAATCCCAGCACTTTGGGAGGCTGAGGTGGGCAGATCATGAGGTCAGGAGATTGAGACCATCCTGACTAACACAGTGAAACCCCGTCTCTACTAAAAATACAAAAAACTAGCCGGGCATGGTGGCAGGCGCTTGTAGTCCCAGCTACTCAGGAGGCTGAGGCAGGAGAATGGCATGAACCTGGGAAGCGGAGATTACAGTGAGCCAAGATCGTGCTACTGCGCTCCAGCCTGGGTGACAGAGCAAGACTTCATCTCGAAAAAAAAAAAAAAAAGAAAAAAAAACGATTTAGTACATTTTATCTGAGGTGTCAAATGATACTAAGATGTCAAATATATCTGCTAGGGTCTTTAGTGATAATTCTTGTTTTCATGAGACAGTTTTTGTTATTTCTGTTTTTCCTTGTTAAGTCTATAGATTAATCACTTTATTAATCTTTTCAAAAAAACCTTTGGTTTTGTTAATTTTCTGTTATTTGAATGTTTTTCATTTTTATATTTTCACATTTAGACAATTTTTAGTAATAACATGAAGCCATAATATATATTCCACTTAAAATTTCTATGACTGGCATATTTTTAGATGTTAAATATGACTTTTGAAATACTTTGGAAATGTAGTCCTTTAAATATAGTAACTAAACGTAATAGTTTGATTATTATGTTTATGTTTTTCTTGATCAATTATTTATTTTATTTCCTTTTTTTTACTTATTTGGATTAAATTTAATATTTTTTCTCTAGATTCTTAAATGAAACTTTATTTCATTGACTTCACATTTTAAAGCTATAAATTGTCCTCAAAATACTATTTTTGCTATATTCCACACATTTGTATGTGTTGTGTTTACATTTTTTCAGTTCAAATCACTATTCTTTTACTTCAAATAATTTTCTAATTTTCTTGTTTTTTTAAATCATAGATTATTAAATGTATGTGGCCTAAGTTTCAAATATTTTGGAGATTTTCCATATCCAGATAATATTTATTTATTTATTTATTTATTTATTTATTTATTTATTTATAGACAGGGTCTTGCTATGTTGCCCAGGCTGGACTTAAACTCTTGGGCTCAACTGATCTTTCTGTTTCAGCTTCCTGAATAACGGAGACTACAGGCCCATGACACTTTTCCTAGGTATTATTATTTATTTCTAATTTAATTCTTGTGTGACTGAAGAATATGCTTTATATAATTTTAATCTTTTTATGCATGGCTTATTTCATAGCCCACCATATAATTTCCCGTCAGTGTTCCATGGGCACTTGAAAATAATGTGTATTGATTGTTTTCTTATTTATTTAATTAATTATTTAATTAAAACTTAAATATTTAAGTTTTAATTTGTTCAAGTAGATGGTTAGAATTGTTCAAATCTTCTGTTATATGCACATGTATTTAGGATTATTATGTCTTCTTGATGAGTTGATACTTTTATCATTTTTAAATATTTCTCTTTATCTTCACTTATCTTCTCTCTCTCAAGGTCTTCTTTGCCTAATGACAATGAAGCTGCATCAGATTTATTATGCTTACTTGTTGCATGTAAACCTTTACTTTTGACCCTTAACTTTTGTGTTTCTTGTAAAGAGGATTTTTTGGGTCTTATTCTTTTTATCCAGTCTGACAATCTCTAATAATTGTTGTGGTTAGGTCACTTGCATGTAATGTAATTAATATATTGTTGCATTCAAATATAAAATACTGCGGTTTGTTTTTCATTTATCCAATTTTAAATTTGTTTCTCCTTTCTTGCCTTGCTTTGGTTGAATTAAATACTTTTCTTTTTTTTTTTTTTTTTTTTTTTTTCTTTGAGACGGAGTCTCGCTCTGCCGCCCAGGCTGGGGTGCAGTGGCCGGATCTCAGCTCACTGCAAGCTCCGCCTCCCGGGTTTACGTCATTCTCCTACCTCAGCCTGCCGAGTAGCTGGGACTACAGGCGCCTGCCACCTCGCCCGGCTAGTTTTTTGTATTTTTTAGTAGAGACGGGGTTTCACCGTGTTAGCCAGGATGGTCTCGATCTCCTGACCTCGTGATCCGCCCGTCTCGGCCTCCCAAAGTGCTGGGATTATAGGCTTGAGCCACCGCGCCCGGCCAATATTTTTCATTTTTTAAATTTAGTATTTCATTTTATCTCCCCTATTACCTTGTATCTATCCCTCTTTGTGTGTGACTGTGTGTGAGCTTAGGGGTACTCTAAAACACAGAGTAATATGTCTTTAATTTATCATGATCTTCATATTTATATAAGTATTCATGAATCTTACAGCAGTATAATCTCACTTCTGTACTCTAATTACATTATATTTTACATATACATATGTTATAAGCCCCAAATATGTTATTCTCTTTTTTTAACAGTGAAAAGTTTTTAAGGATACACAGATATATATAAAGATATTCTATATTTTAAAGATATTCTATATTTTACCCAAATATTTTCTGTTTCTAATGTTTATTATTCCTTCCTGCAGATTCTGGGTTCTTTTACTGAAGATATTTCTGCTGAAAAAAAAATACTAGATTAATGGTTTTTTCAATACTTCAAGGACGGAATTCTTTTTTTTTTCCCCTAGCTTTTTTTTATTCTTTTTTCCTCTGGTGAGAAGTGAGTCATCCTCAATATTTTTGCTGTTATTATGTAATATATCTTTTTTTTTCTCAGACTGTTTTTAAGATCTGTTCTTTATCGGCTGGGCAAGGTGGCTCACGCCTGTAATCCAGGATGTTGTGAGGCTAAGGCAGGTGGATCACTTGAGTTGCAGACCAGTCTGGCTAACATGACGAAACCTCATCTCTACTAAAAATACAAAACTTAGCTAGGTGTGGTGGTGCATGACTCTAGTCCCAGCTACTCAGAGGCTGAGGCTGGTGGATCACCTGAGCCTGGGAGTTTGAGGCCACAGTGACCCGTGATTGCAGTACTGCACTACTATAGCTGGTCGACAGAATGAGACCCTGTCTCACACACACACACAAAAAAGACACAAAAAAGCAAAAAACCAAAAAAACTGTTCTTTATCTTTGGTTTTGGTATTTTGTATATGAAGTGCCTAGCTGTGATTTTTATTTGTATTTATTCTGCTTTTTTTTTGTTGTTGTTGATCTTCTAATATCTATGGGATGATAATTTTCTTAAATTTTGTAAAGTTCTCATTCAATGTTTTTTTCAAATACTTATTTCCTCTCTTTCTTCCTGAAACTGCTATTGCATGAATGCTAATTGTGTGCTGTTGACCTACAGATATTAAGTGACTCTTTTTTTCCCCTTTATCTTCCAATTTGTTTATTTTCCTGTTGTCCTGGCTTCAAGTGAACTGATCTTTTCTTTTGTGCCCAGTTGTTAAGCCTATTAACTTAATTCTTCATTTTTGGTAACCTATTTCACTTTTCTATCATTCTTTTTTAGTTCCTTTACAGAGTATACATTTCTCCACTAAAATTTCCTATTTATTACACATGTGGCCCATATTTTCCACCAGGTTACTGAGTATTTTATTCTAAGTTTTCTATAGTCCCTGCCATAATTCTAACATCTCTATACTGCCACGATTCCAGAGATATCTTTGTGTTTTCCAGCAGTGTCACCAGCTTTATCAACCATGGGAATTCTGTCTCTAGTTTATGGTTCCACTGCCAGTTTTTTGGGATACTACTTTTTGCATTATAGGCAGTCTCTCTGTGCCCTCTCACTCTGCCTTTAACATTGGGAGGTTAGCTGCGTTGTACCCTGTGAAGCTTGAAATGCCTCGGAGAGATTTGTCTCAGCTCCTCTTACTTCCAGCCTCCAGAAAGGCAAGTTTCTCCAACTGAAAGGCTCAGCCAAGAACAGACACTATTCTTAATTCATGGGTGTCTTACTTGGTCAATTTATTTATTAATTTAATGAATGATTCAGCAAATATTGAGTTTTTGTATATGGAGGTTTGTGGAGAGCTAGGTATATTAAAACACAGGAGAAAATAAACTTCGGCACATGCTGTAATAGAGGGACAAATGCTCAATGAATGTTAGCTATTTTTACTACTAATATTATTGCCAAGTGCCATGAAAATGCCATAAACTGGGATAGCAGAGAGCTGCTAAGGAACTCATTGAACCACTTTTTTACTGAGGACAAAAGTCAAGTTGGTGCTGGTTGAGCAAATGTAGTGTTCTGGACCCCAAGTTTGAAAGAAATTCTAGGAAAAGAGTAGAGTTGAGACAGATAGTAAGTATATCCAGTGGCTGGGTGATAGTCTATAGAGATGCGATGTCATTGTCACATTTCCAGTAGCAGCAAAGTCAGAACAGGTAAGAAAGAGTAAGAATTTTAAAGAAGCAGGAAAAAATGACTTATGTAACTATAGAGAACCTAGCCAGATCCACCAGACAATATGAGTGCATAAGACTCAGATGCTAGTTTTTGTTATGATAAGAGTGTCATCCTTTGAACATGGGAAGATTTATGAAGTTAGCATCTCTAGGCTTTTTCCCAATGAAACAATATCTTTAGAATCCCATGTCCCCTGCAGCTAGAAATTTTCCTAAACCTCTTAAATGAAAGAGGCTGCTTTGTTTAGCTAATGTAAGTATTTCATTTCAATTTAATTTTTAAAAAATTACTGAGAATCTAATGTTGCCAGCATTTTACTGGGTACTGATGATACAGAAATACGACAAAGTCTTTGCTCTCAGGGATCTCACAGACTAATAGGAGAAGAAATCATATAAATAAATAAGTAAATAAATAAATACAATGATCCAATTCCCTTAGGAAGGATAATCCTATCATTATAATGACTGCATCAGGCGATTAATTTGATGTTATTGATTTGTAATTTAATTAATTTATTATTTCAGCAAACATTTATTCAATACCTATTATGTCCTTGTAAGATATTACCAATGTCATACTATTTCTTTAATCTAACTCTATACTCATGTAACAGCCTTTTGAACTTTGAACTCCCGTTTGGGAAGAGAACATGCTAACCTCTTGATAGGAGTACTGGGATCTACTTTGCAATAATATATTTTCAGAGTAAATAATTGTGATACCATGTAGCGTTTTTTTTAATAACCCTGTCAATTTAATTAATGTGAACTAATCATCTTTAGCTTGAGTACTCTAGAAGAAAAAGCAAAATCAAGTTCCCAAATGCACAAAACTGAAAACTAGCTGTTAAAGAAAGTGTCCCTACCTCAGTGTTGCTACTGTGTGTATCTTAGCCCATGTTAACCCACCTCAACTCTTCTTTCCATATTTCATGTGCAAAAACTTTTATTGCAGTACTTGGAACTGCATTCACTTGCAGTTTGATTTAATCTATTCACTAAAATGAATTACTTGTGAAATAAAATGTTTATACTATCTGATCTGATATATGTTGCCTTTTTCATTCAGAAAATTAAAAATGATTAATTACCCACATTGAAATTTGTTTTAACCAGTTGACTGTGGGGGATTAGATTTAATGTCACAGTTAATTTATCCTTAGATAAGATTTAAAGTATATTATGAGGCATGTAAAAGGAGGTTTAGTGTGTATTAGAAACAGAAAAAAAATCTGAGAAAATTTTGACTCATGTATTACTTTGCCCTATTTTATAAAAAAAGTTAGTGAAATAGATTTCTCTAGGAAACAAAGAAAAACCATCCATATTTTATTCTGACTCAGGATAGATGAACACTAAAGAAATTTTGAATTACTATATTTTGAATTACTAAAAAATATTGAACTCAACTGATAAGAGAGAGACGCTAGAGCTACTCTGTTTTCAAAGTGCACTTCTTGTGATTTCAGAGCAATCTGAGAAGGTCAGTGCCTGTCATTCTCATTGACTGCAAAGTAATAGAAGACTGCCTCTAATTGTGAGATTAAATGAACATATGGCCCGTAACTTTGGAGGAAAAATAGATAATTTTTTTAGACAGATAATTTTTCTCAAAGATGGTAAAGGAACAGAGAACAAAATTGAGAGTTATTTTTGATTTTTATTAAGGAAAATTGGTATATAAACATAATACATATTGTTAAGTAACTATAAATAATTAGGTTATGTATTATACAATATATTATAAAAATGATTGTATTATTCCAGTCACACTGGACTAATATAAAGATACTACCTGAGCCTGGGTAATTTATAAAGAAAATAAGTTTAATTGACTCATAGTTCTACATGACTGGGAGGCCTCAGGAAACTTACAATTGTGGCAGAAGGTGAAGGGGAAGCAAGGCATGTCTTACCTGGCAGCAGGCAAGAGACATTTATCAAACAACCAGATCTTGTGAGAACTCCCTCACTATCATGAGAACAGCAAGTGGGAAACTGCCTGCATTCACCTCCCACTAGGTCCCTCCCATGACATGTGGGGATTACAATTCCAGATAAAATTTGGGTGGGGACACAGTCAAACCTTATCAGTGATCTCAATTATTAAGATTTTACTTGGACTGCCGGGCGTGGTGGCTCACACCTGTAATCCCAGCACTTTGGGAGGCCGAGGTGGGTGGATCACCTGAGGTCAGGAGTTTAAGACCAGCCTGGCCAGCATGGTGAAACTCCATCTCTACTAAAAATACAAAAATTAGCTGGGCATGGTGGCACGTGCCTGTAATCCCAGCTACTCAGGAGGCTGAGGCAGGAGAACCGCTTGAACTCAGGAGGTGGAGGTTGCAGTGAGCTGAGATCGTGCCATTGCCCTCCAACCTGGGTGACAGAGCGAGACTCTGTCTCAAAAAAAAAAAAAAAAAATTTACTTGGACATTAGATGTACTCTTCAAAATGGATTGGAAGATTTAAAGAATCATTTAAGAAGCCTACTTTTTGCTGTCATTAATGTTGTTGTTATAACAACATTAATGTTTAAGCATCAAGGGCATTTTTATCATTTTAATATTCCTAGTTCTATTGAAGCCTGTGACTTAGGTGCCAGATTCAGCCCTGAGCTTGAATTTAACTGACTCAGGTTTTTGAAAGTGCCACAGCCCAAAAGATTATTTCTATGAGACTCACCTTTGTAATTTCCTCAATAATAGTAGAATCTTTCTAAAGATTAATAATTAGTCATATGAAACACTCCAAATAATGGTAAATTAGTTCCATAAACATTTAAATGTACAGTAGATAACAAATACTTATTTTGTAGGTCCACAATTAAAGCAAAGAAATACATCTAAACTCCAACTGAAAATCCAAATACACAGAGTCGATATTTCAAAGATGGTGACCTTAGCAAGTGTGTTTTTCTTTTCCCATTTGGTTGAAATGACAGAAAGTTGTTTTATAAAGAAAAAGAAGATCCATAACTGCATGACAAATAGGGTGTGATGCTGTCAGTACAATTGAAACTAAAATTATAAATGATTTCTGGAGAACATAATTTTATTGACATATAATCAAGATTAGAAGACACCACTGGAAGATCTACATAATCAAAGGAGATGCCTTACATATGTTAGGAAAGGTTTCAAGTTTAGTTTGCAGGGCTCTGGGAAAGGGGTTGTGAAACAGCAGTCAGGATAGTTATTTAAAAGTCTGCCTGCAGGCTAACAGGACCAATGTGACCCTCTGGAAACTCTGCACCGAATAAGTGACATCAGTGGCATTTATTCCCTAGTTTAAGCCAGATAACTTCCTCTGAAAGAAATTAAGTAGACTGTAGGATGGGGTAGCATATTCAGCATGACATTTGTCACCTGAGACAGAAGTAGAGCTCACTTCTGAGTGCATGAAAGCTCTACAACCATACAGAAGAATTTTAAAGGAAAAGCTTTTGATATGGTTTGGCTGTGTCTCCATCCAAATCTCATCTTGAATTGTAGCTCCCATAATTCTCACATGTTGTGGGAGGGACCTGGTGAGAGATAATTGAATCATGAGGGTGGTTTCCACTATACTGTTCTCATGGTAGTGAATAAGTCTCACAAGAACTGAAGGGAAAATCCATTTTGCTTGGCCCTCATTCTTCTTTTGTCTGCCACCATGAAAAACATGACATTTGCCTTCCTCCATGACTGTGAAGCCTCCCCAGTCACATGGCACTGTGAGTCCATTACACATCTTTTTTCTGTATAAATTACCGAGTCTCAAGTATGTTTTTATCAGCAGCGTGAGAATAGACTAATATAGTAAATTGGTACCACTAGAGTGGGGTGCTGCTGTAAAGATTCCCAAAAACGTGGAAGTGACTTTGGAACTGGGTAACAGGAAGAGGTTGGAACAGTTTGGAGGACTCAGAAGAAGGCAGGAAAATGTAGGAAAGTTTGGAACTTCCTAGAGACTCATTGAATGGTTTTGACCAAACTGCTGATAATGATATGGACAATGAAATCCAGGTTGAGGTAGTCTCAGATGGAGATGAAGAACTTGTTGGAAAGTGGAGTAAAGGTGATCCTTGCTATGTTGTAGCAAAGAGGCTGGTGGCATTTTGCCCCTGCCCTAGAGATATGTGGAACTTTCAACTTGAGAGAGATGATTTAGGGTATCTGTTGGAGGAAATTTCTAAGCAGCAAAGTATTCAAGAGGTGACCCGAGAGGTGCTGATAAAAGCATTCAGTTTTAAAAGGGAAACAGAGCATAAAAGTTTGGAAAATTTGTAGCCTGATGATGTGATAGAAAAGAGAAACCCATTTTCTGAGGAGAAATTCAAGCAGGTGCAGAAATTTGCATAAGTAACAAGTCAAATGTTAATCTCTGAGTCAATGGAGAAAATGTCTCCAGGATGTGTCAGAGACCTTGGCAGCAGCCACTCTTATCATAGGCCCAGAGGCATTGGAACAAAAACTGGTTTCTTGGGCGAGGTCCAGGGTCCCCCTGCTCAGTGCACCCTAGGGACTTGATACCTACATCCCAGCCCCTCTAGCAATGACTAAAAGGGACCAACGTATAGCTTGGGCTGTGGCATCAGGCCCAAGCTTTGGAAACTTACACATGGTTTTGAGCCTGTGAGTGCACAGAAGTCAAGAATTGAGATTTGGGAACCTCTGCCTGGATTCCAAAGGATGTATGGAAATTCCTGGATGTCGAGGCAGAAGTTTGCTGCAGGGTTGGGGCCCTCATGGAGCACCTCTGCTAGGGCAGTGAGGAAGGGAAATGTGGGGTCGGAGCCCCACACAGAGTCCCCACTGGGGCACTGCCTAGTGGAGCTGTGAGAATAGGGTCACTGTCCTCCAGACTCCAGAATTGTAGATCCACTGACAGCTTGCACTGTGTGCCTGGAAAAGCTGCAGATACTCAATGCCAGCCCATTAAAGCAGCCTGGAGGGAGGCTGTACCCTGCAAAGTCACAGGGGCGGAGCTGCCCAAGACCATGGAAACTCATCTCTTGCATTATTATGTCCTGGATGTGAGACATGGAGTCAGAGGAGATCATTTTGGAGCTTTAAAATTTGGCTGCCCCACTTGATTTCAGATTTGCATGGGACCTCTAGCCCTTTTGTTTTGGCCGATTTCTCCTTTTTGGACTGAGTGTATTCACCCAATGCCTGTACCCCCATTGTATCCAGCAAGTAACTAACTTGCTTTTGATTTTACAGGCTTGTAGGTGGAAGGGACTTGCCTTGTCTCAGATGAGACTTTGGACTGTGAAATTTTGAATTAATGCTGAAATGAATTAAGACTTCGGGGGATTTTTGAGAAGGCATGATTGATTTTGAAATGTGAGGACATGAAATTTTGGAGGGGCTGGGGTGGAATGATATGGTTTGACTGTGTCTCCATCAAAATCTTATCTTGAATTGTAGCTCCATAATTCCCATGTGTTGTGGGAGGGACCCAGTGAGAGACAATTTAATCATGGGGACAGTTTTTCCCATACTGTTTTTGTGATAGTGACTAAGAGAGCTGATGGTTTTATAAGAGAAAACCCTTTTCACTCGACTTTCATTCTTCTCTTGTCTGAGGCCTCCCCAGCCACATGGAACTGTGAGTCCACTAACCTTCATTTTCTTTATAAATTCCCATCTTGGATATGTCTTTATCAGCAGCATGAGAACAGACGAACAAAAATTCTCAGACTGGGAGAAAAATATGCTAAAGTGCTTCATTCCCAGAATAATATTCTTGTTATTTTGGCATATGGGCAGCCTACCTGCTTACCTCCTGTCCACACATCCTAATATGATGCCAACCAGTTAGTATGTCCTCACCTATTTGCTGACATGTGTTCTTTGCTTGGCCAAATTTTAGTCCAGGCTTCTGAACATTCTCCTAGGCCCATCTATGCACTTCCTTGTAAAATACTGTTTGAACTAAGTTAATTTAGCAACAATCCCCAATCTCAATGTCTGATCACCCTTGATAGCTGATCACATTATTCATCCTCCATTATCCCCCAGGTGATTTCTGATCTCTCTGGTCTGTCTTTACCAAGATCCTGTTAGGTTGGTTTAGCCAGAATCCCCTTTACCCCTGATGTTTCTATTTAGTAATTTTCCATCTTCTGACTACCTCCTCTGCTTCTTGGCTACAAATTCTCACTTGCCCCTGCTGTATTCAGAGTTGAGTTTAAGCTCTTTGTCCTATTGTTAGACTTAGTTGTAGTCATTCCTGTAGCTATTGCAATGATCCTAAATGAAGTCTTTTTTACTGTGCTTTAACAAGTATCATTGAATATTGTTTTCTTTAACATTACACAAAGAGGAAAACAGCCTGTTCATTTCATGGAAGAATATTTTGGAAAAATAGATCCAGATCTATGTAGAAAGGTGTGACAGCTACCTTAATTCATCCATCAAGACCTTTCTTGTTAATTGTGAAGTACCAACTATAGATCATCAGAGAATTTAAGAAAATCGACAAACTAAATGCAAAGAAACAAGCAATGAAAAAGAACAAATGACTAGAGGAAACAGAAGTAATTCAATGAACATAAGAAAACTTGAAAAATATTCTAATTACATTCTCAGAAAGATTTGAGTGCACATTATATACGTTAGAAAAGAAAAATAAAGGAAAATCAGACTGCTATGAAAACCAAGTAAGTATTTTTGGAACTCAAACATATTTTCTGAAAATATAAGACAGAAATAACTGGAAAATCTACATACCAAACTAATGCTGTATTCTTTAAAACAAAGTCGATAAACACACAAAGCATAGAACAAAAAATGGACAATATGAATAGAATACTGATGAAGTATTGAACATCATCTCAGGGACTTTGATATCTCTCTAGGAGTTTTAGAAAAAGAGTATGAGGAAGAGTTAAGATGTAGAAATTATTTGATATTAAACATTTTGTTTTAATCAAAAAAAGGCAGTACAAGTCTTTAGACTAAAAGAACCAACTGCCTGGTGACATTTCAGAACTCAAATGATAATAAGTAAGTTGAAAAAGTTTCAGAGAGGAAAAATGGGCTAGTGGAGGGTGCTAAATACTCATTTAACAACAGGAACAAAGGAAAGGCAGAGGTGTCTGATTTTGATGCCTTGAGGAATTGCTCCTGTGAGCAGAGAAGGATTTATAAGCAAGGTATTGCGACAAATGAGATAAGTGTTCACATCCTACTAGGGTTCTGGAGGAGAAAGAACTGCTGACCCTTAGGGACTCAGGAGAAACTTCACAGAGCAGGTGTCATTTGACCTGTGTCTTAAAGCACAAATATGAGTTTGCCTTAAATGTCAGGAAACCAGAAACAAATACAACAATCTGCTCATTTTAGCTGACTGGGAATCTTCTGTTCTTTTGCTTCTTATTCAAGTTTTTAAAATTTTAATCCTGTTACTTTATTTGCACTGTGTTTTGTTTTCTACTGTGACTTCAAACATCCTGTAGTAAACAAACCACATAGCTTCAATAAATAAACATTTAGTTTCTTCATCAAATGTAAAAAGCAGGTATAGGTTTTATGTGTTTTAGGGAACTGAATATAAATAATTATATGTGATTCTTAATTTTTATGAGTTACTTAGATAGGATGATACTATTAGTGGAAGAATGTGATCAACCCAGACTCTTTGACAAGGAATGAAATCTTCTGTAGATTAAACATTCAAATTAAGAGACTTTTTATTTATGCCCAAAGAGAAAAGATAAATAAAGAAGGAACATTTTGTGTGAGGAGGGTTAAAGGAGACTTCAGTGTAGGTGTGATAATTTTGGTAGCCTGATTTGTCATTTAAATATTTATGAATAAAGAGAAAACAGGATGATGAAATCTGAAAACAAAACAGTATGCTTTTTCATTTTCAAGGACCATGGATTTCCATAAATTATTTTCAGATAAGGATGTTTTAAATTGATGACACAAAGCAGTGGCAAATCTATTAGTGAGTCAGTAAATTGATGAGCAAGCTTATTGAGTACACCTCATATGCAGAACTCATCGTTGGCTATTTTAAGAAAGGCATTGTCAATATCAGTGCTGATGACTATGCTTAAGAATAAACTGATAACATTTAGAGTTTCCAAAATGAAGCCAAGCTAGCTTCAAACTTTTCCTGTTACATGTTTTTTTTTCAAGTTGTTATTATCACAATATTTGGAAATTAGGGCTTATATTTTAATAATGCAATTTACCTTTCAGTAAAAAAAGTCATTTTATAATACTACTTTTTTACATATACATAAAATTTGAAATAAAATGGAATATTAAGAGTCCTTCGCACCCAGTTAAATTGAATTGGACTTCTTACACCCAGTTAAATTGAAGTGGACTTCTTAAAAAATTGACTTTCATGATGTTTCACTTTAATAATGTGGAACTGGCTTATTGACCATTCAAAAAAGAAGGAAAACACTAATGTTTGAAAGCAGAAATGCTGTGCAGCTTCAACCCTTAGCCTAGGAATAAGGAATCTTTTCTGAAACCTAGCAACATTAGTCTGACCATAAGGAAACCTTGAAATAAATTCCACAGCCTGCTTTCTGTCTTTGGCAAAAAGCTGCCAGGCTTGTTTGAGATGGCAATGAAAGATTTACATAAGGCATCTGATTCTGAGAAAAGGGATTGCTTATAGGTACAAGTGAAGGATTTCTAAATTTCAAACAGAAAACTCAAACTCTTCTGTTCAGAGCATGCAGGAAATCTGACCTCCTACAGAAAGCCTTACTCCATCAATGGAATGTGGTGTTATGATTTCCTTCCCCTATACACACTACGCTTGTGGTTTTCCCTGTTGTACAATGAAGCTGCAGACCTTGATGGACTTAAAACCTCTTTCAGGTTGTTAATAGACAAAATTACAACATATTTAAAAGTAAAACTCTCAACTGTCTTTTATTTGTGATTCTAAAATTGGGCAGCACCTCATCTGACAAAGTAGAATGAGTGTTCCAATGAACTAAGCTAGAGAGGTCAGTACTGCAGACAAGGAGCTGAGGAAAGCAGAAACAGAGAACAAAAATCAGATTGGTTGTTAAAAGTTAATTTTCTTGTAAGCATTAGAGAGCACTTCCTTATCATGTTGGCTAAAACTGGCTTGTTTGGGAATTTGGCTATTATCTCTCACTCCCCTGATTTCTTGGAAGGTCAGATAACTTACTTTTGGCTTAGTGGCATGGAGGGCATGGAGCTTTATAGCATGAGTGACTCCATTTTGGTTTGGTTGTTGGGTCTAGTGCAGGAGTTCAGTTCAAATCAATAGTCTCTTACACGTTTTATTTAATAAGCTCTAATGGTCTAAAGATTTTGCAATTCATTTTTTAATTTTCACCCACATAACCCATATTTACTAATATTTAAAAGGGATATACATTATTTATAAGCATTTGCATGGCTGTCTAAATACCTTTATGTTGATGTGTTGCTACTGTCAAGTTCACATTAGAACTTTTGGGGAAAAAAGGAACATATCTTATTTGTTTGGTACCAAAACCTAATCCATTGAAATGCATTCTAGAAAAAACGCAAAATGTGTGTGTGTGTGTGTGTGTGTGTGCGTGTGTGTGTGTGTGTAGATTGATGGTATGATTTTCAAGTTCTTGACACAAAATGAATGTGATTGTGGGAGAGTGGCTTGAAGAAAACAGAAATGAGACTGAGGAGAGAAGGGACACATTTTCAACCAAAATTTCCATTTCCTTAAACTTTATAGTGTCTTGATGTGTGACCCAAAGATGCCAAAGTGAAGGAAGCAGAGCATAAGTCTCCTACCTACTAACATATTTTAGATTTATGTCATTTGCTATTTTTCCAAAGACCCTGAAAATTCCCAAGGTTAGAGCCATTAATCAGTGACTAAAGAGACAGATGGACTAAGGAAAAAGAAGTACTGTTATACAGTTTTTATCTGAGTTCTGTTCACTATCTCCTACAAAAACAATTATACATTGGCACAGAGAATACCTGAAATTGAGAACATGGCCATTCAGAAGTCCATGAAATAGCACAATGTAGAATTCTTCTTTTAGTACACAAATTATTTTGAGGAGTTTATGATTGTGGTACTTGAATTAGATGAAAAAGCCCTTGAGTTAGCACTGTATTTAGAGGTGGGTATAATGTCTGTTGGGCTAGAGTCTGGTCTAGTTGCTTTCACGCTTGTATGATTCCTGCTCCCCTCCAACTTTTCTATGCCATCTCTCACCGTGATGTTTACTAAATACGATATAATTACATTAATGAGACTTTTGAGGTATTCATTATCTAATTTGAAGGCTAACTGCAATGTTTTCATTGGGGTGGCTATCATCAGTCATTTCAAATATTACTTTTCGGGATATGTCATCTTTGTCTTCTGTCATCCTTATCTGAGTGGTCCCCTCCCCAGTCTGAAACAATTGCAAGTCACTTGGTAATTACGTGTCATTGTAGCATCTTCTATTTCCATCCATCTCAATGAGATTATGTCTTTTCTGTCCTTCTGTAAGCTTCTTGAGAGTAAACCCTGATGTGTTTATTTAGTACATATAATCTGCCCTGGTTCCAGGACATTCCTACAGAAGATATGTAGAACTTGGTGCATGAATTACAGTCTAAGTGAATAGGTAAATTCTACCTGCTAGCTCTATAATTATCTAATTTGATATAACATTTTTACTGGGATATCCTTAGAAATTAGACCCTGGGATGCTTTATGTTTTGTTTTTCTTCTTACACTGTTATGTTCACTCAAGTTGTTATCAAAATAATTGGAAAATTTACTCACAGAAACAAACTAATATATTCCTTCTTACCTGGACCCTGTCATTAGGAGAAAACTAAAAAATAGCAACCATTTATTCAAGATGCAAACATATTCCACCATCCTACTACCTCACAAAGTCCAACTTGGAGTCTCACAATTGTGCATCCCAAACTCACTCACAATTCCCTGGGTGTCAAGAGGTATCTGCTGGCACATCCTGGTTACAAGCCTTGATGTTATCTTATGCCTCTTTCCCTCTATCCCCCTAGGTTCTCGTGTGTGTCCCTCCATTGTGCTTCCCTCTGTGCTAAATGACTGTTTTCCCCCATAAAATGAGTTCTTTCCTAGGACACTGGGAATCCATAGGACACTGGGGATACTCAATCGTTTATAGAAAAGGCTTTCAGTCCTATTCTCATTACTCCAGTAGTTCTATACTCCCTAAGAACACTATCTGTCATGAAAATGTCCACTTTCTATTGTCCTGAAGGCCCGGTATTTTTCATTATCTGCTCTGTCACCATAGGGCAGGACTTTTGTCATCTATTAGATAGCATATGAACTATTAGGAAACTTTTGTGAAAGAACAACAACAACAACAACAATGACAATAACAACAACAACAAATACCCGTTATCCTTCTGAATACTTTATTCAAACATCAAGTAATAAAGTCTTCCAAAAAAATAAATAAAAACCCAAATAATTATCATCAGTCATCACATGCACATTGACTGTATGTTCTAGATTTTCTGACTTTGTTTATATTTTAAGTATTTTATTCTGATGTCCCACTAGATATCTCATATTTAGGATATTTATTAATTTATTCCATGAATATGATAACCAGATGATCATGAGTGATACCAATTTTGAACCTTATTAGGAGAGGGATAAAACTTAAGTAGCCAGATGTTTTTAGAAAAAAAAAAATTGTTTCGAATAGGAATATTCTCCAGATTTGTTTTCAAGGGCAGAAAGAAAGTGGGACAGTCATCATCATTACCAAATAGTATATGATTGCCAGATTTTTCAAAACTAGTGCTGTATTGATTGGAAAAAAAATTTTGAAAGGCCAAATTATACTATTCTGAACTGTTTTAAGATATTCCTGAGCTAAATTTTAATGCTAAGAGCAGATAGTTGCATTTAATGTTTAGAACAGATATCCTCTGGAATGTACAATGGTGTTTTTGAGAAATGTTATTAGTTTTAGGAGAAGAGATTTTAGTATTTTCACATTCATTCTCCTAGTCAAATCAGTTCATTTTGGCCAAAACAACTTTTTGAGCATCTACTGAGTGCAGAGTACAGTAAGGCCCTTATGCAACTATAATTCTTGAGCTATGAATAAGAAATAGGTTGATTGTAGTTGGTTGTCTAAACTCTGTTCTAGTTGTTGCAACTGGGTAGTTTCAGTGGGCTCCACTTTTAATAGGCAGCTGCTTTCTGGGATTAGTATAGCCATGGTTTCTCTGCTACCTATTAATAAAAGGTGGGCTTTGGAGATTGATTTACAGGAAATAACTCTAATCTCTTTACTTTTCTCTAAGATCATATGAAGTAATATTTATTGAGTACCTCCAAGCGCTCAGAGCTTTACATATAGTGTCTTATTTAAAATAGTTATCTCAATATTTTGATGAGGAAAATGTCTTCCCAATTTTAAAGATAAGAAAAATAAGCAGATTTATAGAGAGATTATGAAGCTACAGTTTATTTTGTAGTCTATCTATTGCTTTTACCATCTTTTACCACCATTACTCTAACATTTAGAGTGAAAAAATAGGAAAGAGCAAATAGCTTATTAAAAACAATAGTGACAAACTTAGCAATTTCTGTTTAGATCTTGATACATCTTATTTGGCTAGACTTCTCTACAAAGTCTTCTGCTTCCTGAGGCACTTGCTGATACAGTCCTGGGAATGGGAAAGGAGGGGACATGCAGACACATTTGAACTGTGGGTGTCCCAGTGAGTCACTTTACTGAAAGATTGTTCTCTTGGGTGACTCTGACTTTCTTTTTTTTTTTTTTAATTTTTATTTATTTATTTATTTATTTTTTATTATTATTAAGTTCTAGGGTACATGTGCATAACGTGCAGGTTTGTTACATATGTATACTTGTGCCATGTTGGTGTGCTGCACCCATCAACTCGTCAGCACCCATCAACTCGTCATTTACATCAGGTATAACTCCCAATGCAATTTAAGTAGTCTTCTGTCACATGTCTTGGTTTGACCAAGTGGATCTAATCAATTTGATCTTTTCCTGGTAAAGTAGTCTTGATGGTCCTCACATCTTGGAAAATTTCCCCTTATGAGTCAACCAAACGGACAGAAAAAAAAGGCTTTTAATATTTCTAAGATTTGAATTCACACCCTTTATATCTCAATATACTAGATGTGCAGTGAGCAAGTAATTTCCCTGAGCACCAAATTCTGAGTACAAACCTGTGGAGATAATGATAGTATTATCAGCTCTTCAGGGCAGATATCAGGTTTACCTACTATCTGGGAGAACACTTATGAAACATTAGCAGAAATCTGACAAAATTTAATCTCTTTACTTTTCTCTGAGATCATATGAAGTAATACTTATTGAGCACCTCCAAGTGCTCAGAGCTTTACATATAGTGTCTTATTTAAAATAGTCATCTCAATATTTTGATGAGGAAAATGTCTTCCCAATTTTAAAGATAAGAAAAATCAGCAGATTTATAGAGAGATTATGAAGCTATATATATAATCAGGAAGATTTCAGACTTATGTTTGTATTTACATGTAGCTCACTCAGAAGTCTCTTTCCACTATATGAGAATGTTACATTGCAAAAAGTCATAGGTAAAGAGTAATGAGTAGTGTCTGAGTTCTTAATTTCTGAGGAAATTTCCCACCTTCTTCCTAAGCAACAAAAGTGAGATAATTAGACTGATTTTTAACATAAAATGCTTGACAATATTTAGTATTTTTCATTAAAAGTCAATGTTTTAGCAAATATGCTTTATTTTTATTTTAGGACTCATTTTAAGGCATTTATTAATGCTGTCTATTAACATATATTTGAATATTATAGTATAGTTGGCATTTGATTTTTTTATGTTGAATATAGAGGCTGCTGATACAGTTGGTTCAAGAATCAATTAATTGTGGCCTTATTTAGTATTTATACTGATGTTTGTTTACTGAAATAGGAATTTACAGAACATATAAAAAGTAATTCCAAACTTCTAAATTGTTTTCCATGGGATAGAAAAAGCTTAATTACTTATTTATTCTTTTCTGCTTTGCTGTCCTTCAGGTTTCCCACTTCATGCTAAAAGGTGGTAACATTGCAAGTCAGACTGAAGCAAGACACCTGAGTCTATGATGAGTTGTGTTTGGCCCCTTGCAAGGTTGTCATAAATGATTCATTGTTTTGGCTTAAGGGGCTTTCAGCAGGATGACAAAACATAAGAAAAAAAAATATAAAATTTGTTATTAAATGTCTCCATCATTTAGCCTATTTAATCATGCTAAGATCTTTTAAGAAAAATGAATACAGATATTTCCAGAGTATACTTCCAGGAAAGCCTAAATATTCTCAGGTATTCACAGTTTTAAAAAATTGAAATGTACCAAATGATATCCAAGGATACGTGAAAGCAAAGGGCCCATAAAATTTTGTATTTACATTTGAATTTTAATCTAGAGAGAAGGAGACCACATAAGTAAAACACAATCTATTTCATAGGCTAAAGCATCAGGTATTATAAATATATATGGTTAGCCGCTCTCTTTTTAGCTCTCATTGACTTTGGTACCAATTCTACCCAATCTTTGCTTCCATCATTTAGTATTAAGAAATATTGACTTTCATCAGAGCTTAATAGACATCTGGCTCCAAATCTAGAAAATGAATTTAAATTCTTTGTAGTAGTGTGTAATTAGTCAATTCAGTCATTTTAAAAACTATATATATATATATATATATTAAATATTTATTTTGCTAACCAGCTACCAGACTTTGTGCTAGGTAATTCTTACAGAATTGTGTAAAACAGATAGTGTGGCTTCCCATATAGGGCATATAGATTACAAAGAGAAGACATAACTAAAGAATTAAACCAATAATAAAAGCATCAAATTCTCTGAAAAAAACAGCTGCTGCCAGTATCAGTGAATACTTCTTTCACGTAACAAACTGACACGTAAAGAAATAAAAAAAATACTCAGCCATTCAAAGATGTAGGTAAAGAGAATTCTGGGTGGAAAGAATAGGATAAGCAAAATATTTCAGGTATGGAAGATCTAGGAACATTTCAGGAACTGAAAGGAGGCCAGTATGATTGGAGTAGAGAAAATAGGTAGGCCAGGAGGTCAGATGATGTAGGCATTGAAGGACAAGATATGAGTTTGGGTGTTGGTCAACAATTTTAAATCAGAGGGAGGGAGAGGGAGAGGAAAAGGGAGAGAGGCAGAGAGTGAGAGAGAGGGAGAGAGAAAAAGAGAGAGGGAATGAGAAAGGGAGATCAAATTTACTTATTTTGCCAATCTAACCGTTGTGTGAAAAATGAACTGAAGGGAAGCAAGGGAAGAAAAACAGCAAAGAGCACATTAAGAAGTGAAGATAATGAGAATCCACTCAATGATAAAGGTTTGACCTTGGACAGTTTAGTAAAGAAGTACACAAGAACGGTTGTGAAATATATCTTAGAAGTATAATTTGCAGAGATTTTCTGACTGATTAAATAAGAGGCATGAGAAGAAGGAGAGGAATGAATGAAGTATGTCTACCAGGAATATGGATTGAACCATTGAGTAGATGGTGGTGTAGGTGCAATTTACTGAAGATCTGGGATGAACAGGTTTTGGAGTGAAGATCCAAGTCCACTTTTTTATGTATTAAATTTAAGATATATTTCAGACATTAGGAGACATTGGTGGCCACTATTACATATAAGTCTTGAGCTTATTCGAGAGGTTTAGACTGGAAATATCTATTTGAGTAGTTAGTATTTTATGTGAAAACTATATAATAGGATGATATTATGTAGAGAAAAAGTATAGAGTGAGAAATGGAGAGGATCAAAGACTAAGCACTATAGAATGCCTACATTTTTATTGTAATTTTTACTATTATTTTGAGACAGAGTTTTACTCTTGTCACCCATGCTGGAGTGCAGTGGCATGATCTCAGCTCACTGCAACATTTGCCTCCTGGGTTCCAGCAATTCTTCTGCCTCAGCCTCCCAAGTAGCTTGGATTACAGGTGCGTGACACCACACCCAGCTAACTTTTTTGTATTTTTAGTAGAAATGGGGTTTCACCATTGTTGCGGGAAGTCAGGGACCCTGAACAGTGGGACCAGCTGAAGCCATGGCAGAAGAACAGAAATTGTGAAGATTTCATGGACATTTATTAGTTCCCTAAATTAATACTTTTATAATTTCTTACGTCTGTCTTTACTGCAATCTATGAACATAAATTGTGAAGATTTCATGGACACTTATCACTTCCCCAGTCAATCGTCTTGTGATTTCCTGTGCCTGTCTTTAATCTCTTAATCCTGTCATCTTCATAAACTGAGTATGTATGTCGCCTCAGGACCCTGTAATGATTGTGTTAACTGCACAAATTGTTTAAGCAATATGAAATCTGGGCACCTTGAAAAAAGAACAGGATAACAGCGATATTCAGGGAATAAGGGAGATAACCATTAGGTCTGGCTGCCTGAGAGCCAGGCTGAACAGAACCATATTTCTCTTCTTTCAAAAGCAAATAGGAGAAATATGGCTGAATTCTTTTTCTCAGCAAGGAACATCCCTAAGAAAGAGAATGCGTTCCTATGGGGAGGTCTCTAAAATGGCTGCTTTGGGGACATCTGTCTTTTACAATTGTAGATAAGGGATGAAATAAGCCCCAGTCTCCTGTAGCACTCCCAGGCCTATTAGGACGAGGAAATTCCCACCTAATAAATTTTGGTCAGACCAGTTGTCTGCTCAAACCTTGTCTCCTGATAGGATGTTATCAATGACAATGTATGCCTGAAACTTCATTGACAATTTTAATCTCACCCCGGTCCTGTGATCTTGCCCTTCTTCCATTTGCCTTGTAATATTTTATTACCTTGTGAAGCATGTGATCTCTGTGACCCACACCCTATTTGTATACTCCCTCCCCTTTTGAAAATCACTAATAAAAACTTGATGGTTTTACAGCTCAGGGGGCATCACAGAACCTGCCGACATGTGATGTCTCCCCCAGACACCCACCTTTAAAATTTCTTCTTTTGTACTCTTTCCCTTTATTTCTCAGACCAGCTGAAACTTAGGGATAATAGAAAAGGACTCACATTGAATTACTGGGGGCAGGTTCCCCTGATACCCCATGTTAACCAGGCTAGTCTTGAACTCCTGACCTCAGGTGATCCACCCGCCTTGGCCTCCCAAAGTGCTGAGATTACATGCATGAGGCACCGTGCTTGGCCTATTTATTTTTTAAATTGACAAAATTGTATACATTTATTGTGTATAATGTTGTGTTTTAAAATATTTTATGCATTGTGGAATGGCTAAAACACGCTAATTAACATATGCATTACCTCATACACTTATAATTTTCTTGTGTGATGACAACATTAAGGTCTACTCTTAGCGATTTTTGAGTATTTTTGAGCAACTTTTGTTATTAACTACAGACACCATGATGTATAATAGATCTATTGAATTTATTCCTCTGTCTCACTGAAATTTTGTATCTTTTGACCAACATCTTCCCAATTACCACTCATTGACAGTCCCTGGTAAGAAACATTCTACTCTGTTTCTATGAGTTTGACTTACTTAGATTCCACAGATAAATGAAATCATAATGGCATTTGTTTCTTTGTGCCTGAATTATTTTGCTTAACATAGTATCCTTCAGATTCATTCATGTTGTCTCTAATGCCAGGATTTCCTTTATCTTAAGGCAGAACAGTATTCCACTGTTATGCCACATCTTCCATTTATCCACTGCTGGACACTTTGGTTGATTTTATATTTTGGCTATTGTGAGTAGTGCTGCAGTGAACATGGGAGTGTAGATATTTCTTTGACATGTTGACTTCATTTCCTTTGGATATATACCCAATAGTGAGATTGCTGGATAATATGGTAGTTCTATTTTTAATTTTTTGTGGGACCTCCATTGTGTTTTCCATAATAGCTGTACTTATTTACATTTCCATCCACACTGTACAAGGATTCCGTTTTCTCTGCATTCTCATCAACACTTGTTATCTTTCATTTTTCTGAGACTAGTCATTCTAACAGGTGGAAGGTAATATCTCATTATGGTTTAATTTGCATTTTTCTGATAATTAGTGAAGTTGAGAATTTTTTTCATATGCTTGTTGGCCATTTGTATATATTCTTTGGAGAAATGTCTATTCAGATCCTTTGCCCAGTTTTTAATTGGGGTATTTTTTTCTATTGAGTTGTTTCATTCCTTATGTATTTTGAATATTAATCCCTTAGCAGATGTATGACTTGCAAATTTTTTTCATTCTGTAGGTTTTCTCTTCATTCTATCAATTGTTTCTTTGTTGGACAGAAGCTTTTTAGTTTGATGTAATTTCACTTCTCTATTTTTGCTATTGTTGCCTATGATTTGGGAGTTATATACAAAAAATCACCACCCAGACTGATGACACAAAGCTTTCCCCCTGTTTTTTTTTCTAGTCTTTTTACAGTTTCAAGTCTTAGGTTTTAGTGAACTACATTTTAAGGCTAAGTCAAAGAGCTGAAACTGGAAAAGGAGAGTTATGAGTGGACAAAGATATAAGCGTGTTTAAAGAAGTATAGAATAGCTCGTGATATTAAATGATATTCGTTGCTTTATTTTTAAAAATTGTGCCTGTTGGACATGGAAACAAGAAGTATGTGGTGATCCCAATCAGAGCAGTTCAATTTCATTGAACTAATTGGAACAGCAGAAAGGTCATGGTGGGAGAATGAATGTGAAGTAAGAAAGTGAAGACAAAGAAGTTGTATGAAGAATTGTTTCTATGAATGGGAACACGGAGAGGTTTGGAGGGACAAGTAAGAATATTGATTTTAAATATGGGAGGTATAAGATTCCTTTTTTAAAAAGTTCTTGATAAAATTAGAGGCATAGATGAGTCATTTTTGGAATATTTGACTAAGGCAATAACACCTTATTCATTTTATTTTATCTTCCTTTTATTCTGAATGATGATGATGATAATTTTTTTAAAATAAAGACTATCTTCCCGTATCTCTAAAAAAACCTGAGAGCATGTACTTTTCACAGAATGGGACCTGAATGAGGGTTTATTGAAGAGTGAATAAATGTACATATTAGTATAAATACAAATGTTCTTATATGTCAGGTGTATATTAGAAAAAGACAATTTTGTTCTTTACTACTCACACTCAACACAGAACATTTCTGTGACCCCACATGTGTGTGTATGTGTTTTTTGTTTTTTGTTTTTTTTTTTTTTTTTTTCCACATTGACCAATTCTCCAACACTAGCTGGTTGTGCTGTAATTAAACTGGATCCTGGTGTGCTCTACCTAGAGTGAGTGTCAAATTCCACAGATAAAGGCCTCAGTCCTACAAGACTGTACCCTACTTCAGATTTAATCATAAGTCCAAGTCTCCATCTCCAATACATCTGATCAATTGGCTACATATTGGGAGTTCCCATAACCCCCTCCTCAGCTTCCATCATTTGCTCTAATGGCTTATGGAAATCAAGGAAATGCTTTGCTTACTAGTGCTTATTTATTACAATGGATATGTTAAAGGATACAAATGAACAGCTAGATGAAGAGGTACAAACAGTGAGGTTTGGAAGGGTCCCAAAGGCAGGAACTTCTGTCCCCATGGAGATGGGATGTGCCATGCTACTGGTATGTAGATGTGTTCAGCAACCCAGAAGCTCTCCAAACACTGTCCTTTTGGGATTTTATACAGGATTCATTATGTACATATAATTAATTACATAATTGGCCATTGGTTATTAACTCTATCTTCAGCCCCTCTTTCCTCCCTGGATGCTGGGGGCTGGGGCTTAACATTTCAATCTTTAATCACAGGGCTGGTTCCCCTGGCAATCAGTCCCCATCCTGGATAATATCCAGGATACCCCCATATCCAGGAACCCACAGCCATGCTAGTAATCTCACTAGGATACAAAAATACACTTACAACTTCAGAGATTTCAAGGGTTTTAGAAGCTATGCACCAAGACCATATATATATATATATTTATTATTCTGTCATATCAAGTTACTTTAAGCCTGTCCATTCTGTGTTTTCATCTTCTCAAAATATGTGCAAGAACATTGTTTTTTATATGCCATTAATATTAATAATTAAAAATAAGTTGCCATTAATATTAATACTTAAAAATAAATAAGTTGGTTTGGTAAAACCAGAACACATTTCTGAAGAATTTTGACTTATCTCTCAAAAAAACAGGAAGAATAATGATTCAGTTAGCAATTTAAAAACATTCATTTATTCCTTTCTAGATATAAAGCATTATGATAAACCATGTGAGAGATTTCAAATAACTTATTTATGGCCAATAATTGGGAAATGTGTGGTATTTAATAGTCTGTATTTCTTTCACTTCTCCCAATCAAAACTTCTAATAATCTTACTCTTTTTAAAACTTTATCATTTTATTATTTTAATATTATTTTAATCATCATACTCTAAGTTACTCCATAAGCAATGTTAAGTCCTTTATGGATTTATGATTAATGTTGTATGCAAAAGTGAGTGAATGAATGAGTGTATAAATAAAGAGTGCATATATAAATAAAACACGTATCTCATCCTAATGTATAGTTTTAATTTGGGGATAGGGAGTTTAATTTTGGGGTAGAGGTAGAGATAACTTAAAAAATCTATAAAACGTATTTAAGAAGTTTGTAATTTTACTTGATTTCTAGAGGGAGAATATCATGTTTTATGGCAGAGAAAGTAGCATTTTGAGAGTTTGAGATAGCCTAATTGTTTTATAGAATTAAAAATATATTTAACTGAAGCAGTGATGCAATCCATGGTGGAGAAATTGTAACACGGAAAAATCCACACAGAAGAAGACAACTCACATAATTTTATAAAATTATTAAAATTTTATCAAGTGGAGGAAGAGCTGTCAAGTAAAAGACTTTTTCAGTCGTACAGAATATTATGTCTAAAACAAAAAGGACAAGGAAAGCAATGTGTTGGGAAGAGTGGATAGTCTGACAAGTGAATAGCACTGCAGTTGCTCAGTACTGGAAATATAGATTTGATTTTTAGAATGAGAGACCTTGAATGCCCTACCACAGAATTTTAAAATATTTCCATAGGGCATCCTGTACTTGGTTTTATGTTCTAGGAAGCCTAATGTGATGGTGATTGGTAACAGCTTAGGAGGAATGGATGTGGAGTTAGGAAACTAGTTAGGCTTCCTATTGCAAAGATCCAGATGTGAGCCATTAGCTCAACAGTGGAAATAAAAAAAAAAAGGGAATATCGAGTGACATGCTACAGAATAAAATATTTTCAGGACCTGGCAAGCAAGTGAGTGAGAGGGAAGAAGAAAAGATTACTTCAAAGCTTTGAACTTGTGTGACTGGAACAGTGGTGAGATGAAGCTAGGACAGTCAGAAGAACTCATTGCAGTGACAGCATAAGAAGGATCATTCCAAACCTCTGGAGTTCATGGTGTTGGCTGAAACTCAGGTGTCAGGGACTGGTAGGCAGTTGATAACATGGTGAGAGGGGAGGGACTAGAGATCACTAATTAGGGGCACCTTGCTATAAAGGTGGTAGATGAAAACATAGAATGGTTGGCATTATGAGGAAATCACACATCTGGAGAGAGTAAGAATTTAAAAAGGAATAAATAAAAATCAATGTTTGTATTTCCTCCCTTTTCTTTATAGTCCTGAAAATTGACATCATATGAGAGACTGATTGTTTAACAGGGGGAATTGATAATATGAATGGGTGGAGTCTTTGAAAAAGACCAGAGATTTTGGCAAGTATATTCTCATATTAAGAGTATTGATTGCAAGTGTGGATCCTAGAAACAAATTTAGGGTAGAAGACAGCAGTGATTTCAGAAAAAAAATGTATTATAAATAATATAATGTGGGTAACTTTTTGAATGTGGTAAATTGTAGTTGAGGCTATGAGATATATTTAGGTGTAAAATTACTTATGTATTAAGAAATAATAAGGGAATTTAGATTTCTTTACAGAAAACGAACGAATAGGTTTTAAAAATGGGATTCACGAGGGGTTGAACAGCTGGAAAGCAGATGGGGTTAGGGTGGGGTGAATAGAAAAGTCATTATTATTATTATTATTATTATTTTTTTTTTTTTGAGACGGAGTCTCGCTCTGTCGCCCAGGCTGGAATGCAGTGGCCGGATCTCAGCTCACTGCAAGCTCCGCCTCCCGGGTTCACGCCATTCTCCTGCCTCAGCCTCCCGAGTAGCTGGGACTACAGGCGCCCGCCACCTTGCCCGGCTAGTTTTTTGTATTTTTTAGTAGAGACGGGGTTTCACCCCAGGATGGTCTCGATCTCCTGACCTCGTGATCCGCCCGTCTCGGCCTCCCAAAGTGCTGGGATTACAGGCTTGAGCCACCGCGCCCGGCCAGAAAAGTCATTATTAAAGAGAAATGTTTAATCTTCCATGTCTTCTGTTTGATTTGGTGGCTTTATAGTGGAATTTGAGGCATCATTTGGCAGCTGAATGGACTTGGGTTTTGCAGTAAAATTTATAGGTGGTATAATGTGGTTTTGTAGACAATGATAGAGTGTGTCTGTTATAAACTCTCTTCATAAGAATTTCTGTTACCAAATTTTGCAAATATAGTATATGTTATATAGATACTAAAGAATTTAAATTGTGGTATTCCCTCAGTTTTTTTTTTTATTTCTGAACTTATATGTGTACGTATGTATTTTTAATAGATTTTATTTTTTAGAGTAGTTTTAGTTTACAGCCAAAATGTCAGAAAGTGAAAGACCCTAGTCCCTATACTCTTAGTTCCCATACATACAAACCTCCTTCACTATCCACATCCCATACAATACTCTTAGTTCCCATACATACAAACCTCCTTCACTATCCACATCCCATACATGAGTGGTAGTTTTTTGGTGAACCTCGAGGTCTTTTAAATGTAACATTACAGACAGCCTGTCCCTGTATATCCCGTATAAAGTAGTGCCTGTATCACCTGCTCTTTGGCCTCTATTCTCTTCATTTCCTTCAAAGCACTTACTCACTTACCAAATATTATATTACATCTTGGCGATTTGTTCATTTTCTATCTACTGCCCTAGATCTTAGGATCACTAAGGTAGGTACCTAGAGCTTCTTGTTTACTGTGGTGTGCATCTCCAGTTGTACTTGACACAAAGTAGAATTCAATAAATGTTTGTTGACTGATCGACCGGCTGACTGATGGAATGAGATGGTGACTTTCCTATTAAACTACATGTGCTTGAGAAGAACATTAGTTTCTTATTCAGCCTTATTTAACTCTCCATTTCTCCTTCCCTTCTGCTACCTCATTCACTTACTTGCACTCTCTCTCTCACTCTCTCTCTCTCTCTCTGTGTGTGTGTGTGTGTGTGTGTGTGTGTCTGAGACAGCATTACCACCACTTAGTATGGTGCCTGACACGTAATTGGCACTCCAGAGTATTTACTGAATTAGTGAGCACATTAACTCATCCATCCATCAAACATTATGTTTGTATCTTCTTTATATTAGACATTCTTTGAGGGTCTAAATATGTAAATAATATTGACACTCAAATAAATAATTGCAGACTAAAAGGTGGGATGACTACTCTGCTAAGGGGGGTGCACCAGAGGCTTTAAGAGGAGAGAAGAGGGGCACTTAATCACAGTGTGGAGGGGCAAGAGAAGATAAATGAGAGTGAGTGAATGCTACTTTGAGCTGAAAATTTCAGAAGAATCACATGCCTCATAAGTGCTCCCAAATATAAATTCAGTTGCATTAAACACATACCTTTAGCAATTGGGTAAATGAAGATTGCGATTTTCAAATGTGGGTGCTGTGGGCTGAGGCATGTATAGCAGAATACACTGGAAGCTTTATAAAAATAATAATCTCCTTCCCTTTTCACACCTGAGATTCTGTTATATAAGGCATTTATTTTGGTAAAACACTGATGTGGTCCCCTCCCTGACCCTGGTGAGAGAACTCTACCCTAACAGAATGAATTTTGCCATCTAAGATGGTGACTTTATATCCTAAAAGGATCCTCTGGCCTAAGTTAAGTAATAAGTGCATACCATTAATTTTATTTTGCTTTCAGGAGATGTTTTTCATTTTCATTTATTATTCTTTAATAGGTTTCATATACTTTTTAGAATTTAAAGTGTTATTTTATATATGCTTCAATTTACTTTTTTTATGTTTTGTGATTAACTATTCCTTTACTTAAAATAGCATTGACATAAGGCGTTTTTCAAAGACAAGCTAGCAAACAATTATTGAAAGAAATGGCAGTACATATGAGTAAGATATGAAACTTAGAGTTTCCTTTTGAAATGGCTCATGAGGGAAATATAAGTGAGCTATGTGTATATTTGCTTACGTACATATGCACATGTCTAAGGACCATCAGTGACTAGCTAACAGATGTCTGTGTTCAAAGCTCTTCAGTTTGAAGTTATGTATAATAAACTGACGGGTTCTGTTTTAACTCAAGGCTCTTGGCAAATGTTTATTGAAACTTACAATGTGATACTATACTTGTCTTTATTCTTTTCTCCTAAGATTCATTTTTTTTGTTATTGTTCAATGACATGTTGTTGTTTGAAGAGTCCCTAATTGGTGACAGTTGGATATATTTTTGATTATTAGCAATGACTAATTCTGTCCAAGTTTTAATATTCAAGCTAAGAGTGTCAGAAGAACATATTTAATTTTCACTTTGAAAAAGAATAAGGTCCTCAGTTTTCCTAATGACTGGAAGAGAAGGAAGTCTCCTTAAAATTTTAGCGTGAAATTTCTAGGCATAAAATTTTGAATGTGGTACTCACAGAAATAGTTTATTCCTGCTGATTTTAAGATAATTATTTTCTTTGCTTAAATTAAATAGTTCCAGACAAAATGAAAATGCTGAATTTTCAAATGCAAAGTTCATTTGAAATGTGTAAATTCAACAGTATATAAAACTAATTTTGATAGACATGTAAGTTTTATTTGTTTTTTATTATCTGGCCCCCAACGGATGTCTGTATGTTAAATCCCCTTTCTCAGTTGGTGGTGAATGATACCTTGATTAGATTATATACTATTATTTATTTTTGAAAATTAAAGCCTATTTCAGTTCTAAAATTCCAAAGTTGTACTTGATATTAATATCTTTCTTGTAATTGCTCCCAATCCCACTCCGTTCTCCTTTTCCTTCTCTATAAGTCTCATCCATCTTCTTCCACCCTTCTAGTCCTATGTTCCTAGTGGATTACAGTGAATGTGTTTGTGTGTGTGTGTGTGTGTGTGTGTATTTGTGTGTAGGAGTGGGGGTATGGTTAAGATTGGAGTCAGGGTGATGTGAGTCAGGTATGAACATTTTGGTCTCACTTTAAAACTCCTCCTCCATTTCTAGATTATCTGCTGACTGGGTAGAGCCAAGAGATCACCAAAATTACTTTTCATCTTAATCTAGTAAATACTTTTATATAAAACTCTAAATCTGGAAATTATTTCTATAAACTTTTAAAGCTATAGAAATCAAACTTCAAAATATACCTCTTTTCATTTTCTTCTGACTTTCCTTCTTCCTTTCAGATTCTTTACTTTATATTCTTCACTTCAATGCTTGAGCATGGTGTTTATGCCACAAAAAGAGTCATCTTGTTTTATGAACTATTTAATTATGTGTTCTCCTCAATTCTGTCTTTAATTGAAAATAGTCTTTTGAGAAAAAATGTTTGTTTCCCCCTGGAACAGTATAACTATTGTGCTGAGTGTGCAGTATTATGCAAGAAGCTATAAAAATTATTGGTAACAGCATGTCAGATTTTAGGTATCACTATAAGGGTGACATTTTCTTAGAAAAAGCTCTCAATAGTGTGTTTGATCCAGAGTGTCAAAGCATATGTGTTTGGGGAGACATTTAAAAAGTGAGATGCCTATTTCTGAAAGCATTTTATTAGAAGCGTCTGCTGAAAGTGTGATGCAAACTTACCCTGGCCAGGACATTGTGTGTTGTCAGGCTGACATGCCGCTTCTAACTTATGTCACCATTGGATTCCAATCATATTGGTTTGGCACAAACTAAGTGACCTTCTTTAACATATTCATGTCATTCTCATTTTCTAGGTCATTATGTTCCTAGTCATGTGCAAATACATTTTTTATTAATTATATAATTTGCTTTAATAGCAATTTTGATGCACAGACGAATTTGTGAATATTATGAAATCTTTTCCAGAACAGTCAGAGAGTTGAGTTAGCCAGATTCCCTTAGCCAATTAATGCGTGGATGTGGCTGTTATCTCACCAGGGCAGAGCTTCTGAGGTATAAACATCTTCAACCCATAATACACTTGATGCTATTTAGGAACACACCAGAAACAAATCTCTGCACTGGTGGGGATTCTCCTCTAAAAGGATGAGTACTATGTATTGATGTAAAGAGAGATTACAGTTAGTACTAATTAAGCAAAAAATTATATTGATGGATTGTAGGGGATATTGAGTAATGAATTAATTTTAAGAAGAAATAGGGGGATAATGACAGCACTGGATGAAGAAATTATATAGGATTAAGAATTTTTTTAATTAAAGTAAGACATGTAGGTGGGAAAGAAGTCAGGAGGGCCTAACAAACCAAGAACCTATGATGAAATAGAGGTGGAAAGGGCAGAATTGGGAAGCTGTGCTGGGTACAAAGTGGAATTTGTGGTGATAAATGATGGGCAGAATGGAAACCAGTGGGATAATAGCAAGGGGTGAAGCTTAGAAGATAAAGAGCAGTTGGAAGAGACCCATGAAACACAACTTGTGGAGTGTTTTTTGTTTTGTTTTTTGTTTTTTTAATCTGTGTAACACACTGAAGCCTTCTGTTTGTCCTTGAGTGACATGATCAAATTAGTGTTGGAGTAAGATAAATTTCACATAGGGTTTACATGAAGGAAGAGAGAGAAGTTAGAAACAGGGAGACTCTTTGGGTGAATATGCATAATTTTCCTATTTAATTAATTAATTTTATGAGACAGAGTCTCACTCTGTCACCCAGGCTGGAGTGCAGTGGCCTGATCTCAGCTCACTGCAACCTCCGCCTCCTGGGTTTAACTGATTCTCCTGCCTCAGACTCTTGAGTAGCTGCAACTACAGGAGCGTGCCACCACACTCGGCTAATTTCTTGTATTTTTAGTAGAGATGGGGTTTCACCATGTTGGCCAGGCTGGTGTCAAACTCCTGACTTCACGTGATCTGCCCGCCCTTGCCTCCCAAAGTACTGGAATTACAGGCCTGAGCCTCCATACTTTTCTGTCCTACTTTTCTTTTTTAAAGTCTTTAATTGCTAATATGTAATAGAGAATTTTACAGGTACACATAAAAAATTACACGTGATCACAACAGAGTGTGAAGAAAACTTCAGCAGATATTTATGCTGTCACGTATATAAACTGAAAATCACTGGAAGTGACAGCTGTTATTTCAGTATGTTTTATAATTTTAGATGTTTCATTTTTGTTCTCTTTAAAGTCAAATTTTAAATTATATAAAATATTTACATAGTTCCAAGTCAAACTAGAAAAAAATTCACAAAAGTCCTGATAGTATTCCTGTTCCATTGACCCTTTGCCTCGACTCTCTGCATCGGCAAAATTTTATTAGGTTTGGTTTCATATTTGCATGGTTTCTATTTTGAAAATTGCATGAAACACATATACACACACAGTTCCGCTCTCTTACACACATGGTATCCTTCTAGAAATAATGTTTTGTAATTTATTTTACTTAATATATATTCTAGAGCTATCTATATCTATCGTTTATTTATGTTTCTAGACACATAAGTCGCCTTTTCTCCTCTTTATAGCTGCACAGCACTGCTTTGAGTGGAGGCACGACAGTATAATTCCCTATTAATATATCTATAATTAATGTCACAATTAATAACCTTGCTTAAAGGATAATTTGCATATTTGCTGAGAAGAAGGATCATCAAGTCACAGAATAATACATAGGCATTTTGGTAAATATTTCCGAATTCTTATTCATAGGATTCATCATTTTGCGTTTCTGTAACAATGAATGAGGGAGTTTGTTTTCTTAGAACTGTCCATGTGGAAAATCCTGTCAGCCTCAGCTTTTAAACAGTCAGATAATTAAAAATGATATTTCAGTATAGCTTAGTTTGTTTTTCTATAATTTTAAATAAAAGTAGTCTTGTTTCATATGTTTAAGGATCATTTTTATATGTTGCATATTGATCATATTTTATTTAATTTCTCCATTTTTCTAATGAGTTATTGGTACTTTCATTTCCATTTTTTAAAGTTCTTCAGGCACTAGATAATAGCCTTTTTGAAATGTTACACATATTTTTTCAATTTTTATTTGTATTTCTACATTGCTTTTGTGTTTTGCTGTGTTATTTATCAATCATTTCTTGTACTGACTCTGGAGTTTGAATTATAGTTAGAAAAATTTCCCTATTTTCCATCAGGCAGTGTATTTGAAGATTATAAAGTAATTTGCTCATATTTTCTTTTAATACTTCTATTATTCCAAATTTGAATTTAGAGTTCTGATTCATTTGGAATTTATTCTAGTTTTGATTTAAATAATGAGTCTATTTTTATATGACTACCCAATTTTTACAATCCAAGTTATTAAATCTATATATGTATAGTGTGTGTGTGTATATATATAGTGTGTGTATATATATAGTGTGTGTGTATATATATATGCTATATGTATATATACTATGTTGATCCCCTGCTTTGTTCCATTGATCTATGTCTTTCTTCATGTGCAGATACCACACTATTTTGTTTAGCAGCTTTGCAATATGTTTACATATTTGTTATGGCTAGCATTTCTTCTCACCTCCCATATGTATTACTTTTGACTTTAGAGGTTTTCTGACTACAACTGCTGGTCTATTTCTTCATATAAGCTATGTAATCAATATGTCTAATCACAGAAAAACATTGATGGCATTTTTTTCCATGATCACATTATATGACATTCATAATTTTATCCCAATTAAAGCGAATGGCATTTAAAAAAATCAAGTCTTTCTATTCAAGAGCATAGTATGTCTTTCCATTTATACAGTATACTATTTTGTCCTTGATAATATTTTATATTTTTCCTGATATAGTTTGTATATAGTTCTTTAAGTTCATACTTGTCTATTTTATTTTCATTTGCAATAAACAAAAGGGATTTTCTGTGATATGTTCTAATTACTCTTTGCATCTATGAAGGCTATTAATTTATATATATTAATTTTGTATCTTTCTAATCTGGCAGCCATTTTTTTATTGGTGCCTTTAATTGTTTTAGATATTTAATCATGCCATAGACAAATGGAGGTGGTGTTTCCCTCTTTTTAGTTCTTATATATATATTTTTTAAATTTATTTATTATTATTATACTTTAAGTTGTAGGGTACATGTGCATAACGTGCAGGTTTGTTACATATGTATACTTGTGCCATGTTGGTGTGCTGCACCCATCAACTCGTCATTTACATCAGATACAACTCCCAATGCAATCCCTCCCCCCTGCCCCCTCCCCATGATAGGCCCTGGTGTGTGATGTTCCTCTTCCCGAGTCCAAGTGATCTCATTGTTCAGTTCCCACCTATGAGTAAGAACATGCGGTGTTTGGTTTTCTGTTCTTGTGATAGTTTGCTGAGAATGATGGTTTCCAGCTGCATCCATGTCCCTACAAAGGGCACAAACTCATCCTTTTTTATGGCTGCATAGTATTCCATGGTGTATATGTGCCACATTTTCTTAATCCAATCTGTCACTGATGGACATTTGGGTTGATTCCAAGTCTTTGCTATTGTGAATAGTGCTGCAATAAACATATGTGTGCATGTGTCTTTATAGCAGCATAATTTATAATCCTTTGGGTATATACCCAGTAATGGGATGGCTGGGTCATATGGTACATCTAGTTCTAGATCCTTGAGGAATCGCCACACTGTTTTCCATAATAGTTGAACTAGTTTACAATCCCACCAACAGTGTAAAAGTGTTCCTATTTCTCCACATCCTCTCCAGCACCTATTGTTTCCAGACTTTTCAATGATTGCCATTCTAACTGGTGTGAGATGGTATCTCATTGTGGTTTTGATTTGCATTTCTCTGATGGCCAGTGATGATGAGCATTTTTTCATGTGTCTGTTGGCTGTATGAATGTCTTCTTTTGAGAAATGTCTGTTCATATCCTTTGCCCACTTTTTGATGGGGTTGTTTGTTTGTTTCTTGTAAATTTGTTTGAGTTCTTTGTAGGTTCTGGATATTAGCCCTTTGTCAGATGAGTAGATTGCAAAAATTTTCTCCCATTCTGTAGGTTGCCTGTTCACTCTGATGGTAGTTTCTTTTGCTGTGCAGAAGCTCTTTAGTTTAATGAGATCCCATTTGTCAATTGTGGCTTTTGTTGCCATTGCTTTTGGTGTTTTAGACATGAAGTCCTTGCCCATGCCTATGTCCTGAATGGTATTGCCTAGGTTTTCTTGTAGGGTTTTTATGATTTTAGGGCTAACATTTAAGTCTCTAATCCATCTTGAATTAATTTTCATATAAAGAGTAAGGAAAGGAGCTAGTTTCAGCTTTCTACTTATGGCTAGCCAATTTTCCCAGCACCATTTATTAAATAGGGAATCCTTTCCCCATTTCTTGTCTTTCTCAGGTTTGTCAAAGATCAGATGGCTGTAGATGTGTGGTATTATTTCTGAGGACTCTGTTCTGTTCCATTGGTCTATATCTCTGTTTTGGTACCAGTACCATGCTGTTTTGGTTACTGTAGCTTTGTAGTATAGTTTGAAGTCAGGTAGCATGATGCCTCCAGCTTCGTTCTTTTGACTTAGGATTGTCTTGGCAATGCGGGCTCTTTTTTGGTTCCACATAAAATTTAAAGCAGTTTTTTTCCAATTCTGTGAAGAAAGTCATTGGTAGCTTGATGGGAATGGCATTGAATCTATAAATAACCTTGGGCAGTATGACCATTTTCATGATATTGATTCTTCCTATCCATGGGCATGGTATGTTCTTCCATTTGTTTGTGTCCTCTTTTATTTCACTGAGCAATGGTTTGTAGTCCTCCTTGAGGAGGTCCTTTACATCCCTTGTAAGTTGGATTCCTAGGTATTTTATTATCTTTGAAGCTATTGTGAATGGGAATTCATTCATGATTTGGCTCCCTGTCACTGGTGTATAAGAATGCTCGTGATTTCTGCACATTGATTTTGTATCATGAGATTTTGCTGAAGTTGCTTATCAACTTAAGGAGATTTTGGGCTGAGATGATGGGGTTTTCTAAATATACAAACATGTCATTTGCAAACAGGGACAATTTGACTTCTTTTCGTAACTCAATACGTTTTATTTCTTTCTCTTGCCTGATTGCCTTAACCAGAACTTCCAACACTATGTTGAATAGGAGTGGTGAGAGAGGGCATCCCTGTCTTGTGCCAGTTTTCAAAGGGAATGCTTCCAGTTTTTGCCCATTCAGTATGATATTGGCTGTGGGTTTGTCATAAATAGCTCTTACTATTTTGAGATATGTTCCATCAATACCGAATTTATTGAGAGTTTTAGCATGAAGGGCTCTTGGATTTTGTCAAAGGCCTTTTCTGCATCTATTGAGATATTCATGTAGTTTTTGTCTGTGGTTCTGTTTATGTGATGGATTGCGTTTATTGATTTGCTATGTTGAATCAGCCTTGCATTCCAGGGATGAAGCCCACTTGATCATGGTGGATAAGCTTTTTGATGTGCTGCTGGATTTGGTTTGCCGGTATTTTATTGAGGATTTTTGCATCGATGTTCATCAGGGATATTGGTCTAAAATTTTCTTTTTTTGTTGTCTCTCTGCCACGCTTTGGTATCAGGATGATGTTGACCTCATAAAATGAGTTAGGGAGGATTCCCTCTTTTTCTATTGATTGAAATAGTTTCAGAAGGAATGGTACCAACTCCTCCTTGTACCTCTGGTAGAATTCGACTGTGAATCCGTCTGGTCCTGGACTTTTTTTGGTTGGTAGGCTATTAATTATTGCCTCAATTTCAGAGCCTGCTACTGGTCTATTCAGGGATTCAACTTCTTCCCGTTAGTGTTGCCACTCACCCCCCCCCCAAACCAATCAATAACGAAATCCTAATACTTCTGTTTGTTTAGTATATTTCATATTTGTCACCTACTTTCCAAACACACTGCTGCTGCCTTCTTTTTGGTCTGCATCTTTAGTCACAATCTGAAATTTCCTTTTTTTTTTTTTTTCTGTCTCTATCCTTGTTTGCCTCTGGTCTACCTATCACATGATTGTTAAAGGATCTTATGGGTCAATCTGATGGCATCTCCATTGCCCATAGGTTGAAATCTAAGCTACTTGACATTTCATAGAAGGTCTTTCTTTGCCCTTTCCAGATTATCTTTCACAGTCCCCTTTCAAACAACGTGTACTCTGACCCAATAAAATCAGTAGACTGCTAAACAGCTTTAAAAAGATGCTCTCATTTATGTGATTTGAATGACTTTATTTGTCCACTATTATATTCCAGTGAAAAGTTACTATTTAAGACTTAGCTCAAAGCCTACTTCCCTCAAGGTTTTTCTGTTATTTTCTCTGCCTTCCTGTTCTGTTCTTTGGTTATACTAATAAGTCTGCTCATGTTGCACCAAAACAAGAGTTTTTTAAGTGTAGAATTTTTTTTAATTTGTCTAGTACTGAGACTGGTGCAATATATAATTTTTGATTAAAGGATCCTCAGGTCTCCTAGAAGAACTTGTTTCAAAAATTTAGTTGTTTGAATAAAGTAGAAGAAAAAGTGGTATGCTGCTTCAATATTCATTTCCTATTCCTTTGCTCCTTGAAGGGTTCCTGGATCATGGAGCTGGTAGATAAACATTATGCCCTTTGAAGAACAAGCGATAATTTTAGTGGGATTTTTGTCAGAGTTGATTGGGATGTTTTAAATTAAAGGGATTTTGAAAATCAATTTCAAATCAAGTTCTAAACTATGAAATATCAAGTATTCGTTCTTCTTGTCTACTTCCTTGAACTTGCATCGTACAAAGATCAGTCACTTAGGAATAAAATACATGAATATAGATGTAAATACTTGATTGCATTGATTTATCCCTCAGAGTATCTTCTGTAAGTTGATCACCAGAGCACGAATTTCTATAGTGAGACAAAAATAGTTTTGTTATGAAGAATCTTTCATTGAAATAGAAATAAACTTTAATGTTACAGATTTTAGCATCTGTCTATAAAAGAAAACCACTTATCTTTAGCAGAAAACACTGCCTGTTTGCATTATCAAAACCACTGAGAGCTACCATTGGATAGATAGCCTACATGTGCTTATATGGTCACTAAAATGTACCTTCAATCATGGAGATGGTTTTGACTGCTGGTTGATAGATATACATTGTAGTGATGTCATTTAACTTTTTTTTCCCCAGCCATGTGTATGTAAGTCAGAATGTGTTTTTCTCCCTCTGGGAATTAATACCCCTATTCAATAAATAAATAAGTAAATATATAATTAATTAAATACAGTCATGCACTGCATGACGATATTTCAGGAAACAATGGACTGCATAATGGTTCCATAAAATAATACTATATTTTTACTGTACATTTTATATGGCTGGATATGTGTAGATGCACGAATACCTACTATTGTGTTACAACTGCCTAAATGTTCAGTGTAGTAACATATTCCACAAGAACAATAGGCTATACCATATAGTCTAGGTGTGTAGGAAGGCTATATCATCTAGGTTTGTGTAAGTACACCCTGATGTTTGTATAATGATGAAATCACCCAATGACACATTTTTCATAACGTATCCCCATTGTTAAGTGCCACATGACTGTAAATGAATAAACAAATCACTGAAAAAGGTGAAAATTATGTAATGATTTTCTTCTGCTTCTTTCCATTGTCTCCTTTCCCTCTTACTCCTACTATTACTACTACTACTAATTTTCTTCTTGTTCTTCTCATCAAACACTATTAAATAAAGTCATAGAATATGTAGAAACCAACAGCCTTTTTTATTTAAATAAATACCACACTTTTACCCTCAAATTATGTAGATGCAATCCAGGAGTCAGCATGATCAATAATAGATTTTTAACACTGTAGATTTTTGTTATTATTTGTCAAGCTCCTATTTTTCTCATTTGACATAATTTCTGTTTCTCTTTTGGGTAATAACACAAAGAAATGAACTATTTATCACAATTTTTTTTCAGATGTTTTATCTTTGCTTTTTTCCAAAGCTCAACAAATTTCTATTTCAGAATAACATACTATTATTGGGTTTTTCTTAGATAGTATTGGTCTTATAAATTGAATTATAAAACCAGACCTCTTTTAGATACCTGCTTAAACCATTTCAGTGGCACTGAGAGAGTAACTTATGTCACTATGTCACAAGTGTCAGCACTAAGGAATGGTACAGAGAATTACAATAATCTGCCTAGGCCTATTGGTTTAGTGAAGCCAGATATGTTCCTCTAGGAGGTAGAGAGTATGACAAGAGAAGACCTTCTAGGGGAAAGGAAGAAAAGAGATAGTAAATAAAGCCAAAGTATGTAGAAGAAAGTCAAACATGCTGGTCACTCAGGCAGCTGTCTTGTTTTTCTTTCTAGATCTTTTTTTATCAGTTTATTTTATGCTCTATAGTTTTTTTCATAGACCAGCACTTTTAAATTTATTTTTCACTATTTACTTACTTATGTATTTTTCTATTTGCTCAGGCAAAAGGCAACAGAAGAGTCCAAAGTCTGAGAGGACTGGGCGAACTTCTGTCACATGCTTTCAGAATTAAGACAATCTGCAAGAATTTTAAGTTGTGACCTCTACAGAGAAAAGAATGAAAAGTAGCCAAATCTCCACATGAGAGATTTTGGATTATTTTGCAATGTAAACCCCATCTGATTTATATGAAGTAAGCAGACTTTCTCTCCAAGAGTTCAAAATAAATTAATTCTAATGCTAGATATATTCTCATGAGAGTCTCAAAAACAAAATAGTTAAAAAACTATTAAAGTTTACTCTACCTTTTCACTGTATTAAACTCATATATGAAGCAAAAATTAGCTAAGAACATATTTATTATCACTTTGAGTTTTCTAGGGGCTTCTACAAACAAAAACCAAAAGGCAAAACTCTGGTTAGTAAGTTGTATAAATCCCTTAACTCTTGGAACCCATAAAATAGAAATGACAAAATATCTAGTTCATACAATTGTTTTGATTATTGAGATAAAATTTATGAAACTTCTTTGGATCCTCTAAAGTTTTACATAGCTTCCAAATATTATTGTTTGACAAAATCCCATTTGGAATTAATAGTGTCCTCAATCTTGATCTATGAATTTTAGTCATTCTAATTCTGCTTTGTATCTTCAAGTTAACTGTACATTTTCTGAAGATGGAATTTTAAAGGGAAAGGATCTTGCTACTCATTACTTTCATTGAAGCGTAAGTTTAGTAAATGGGCTTTGGGTCTCTTAGACCTTACTTTTGATCTTGGTTGAGTCTTAGGTCCACTGAGTCCTAGTTGTATGATGGTAGATATGTAACTCCTCTTCTCTGGGGTCTTCCACCTTTAATTTGTAAAGTAGAAATAATTTTAGTGTCTACAATATAGATTTATTGTGGCTCACGAATGAAATAATATATGTTGAAGACTGGACAGTAACTAGTATGCTAACTCTCAAAGCCCCATCTGTACCATTTTTCATTTATTCCCTCAAACAACAACAAAAACAACAAAATCCCAGTGCCTTCCTTGAGGGCTGGAACTCTACTCCTATTGTCAATTTCAGCATTTTTGCCCCACTTACCTTTTGTGACACCTACCTGGAAAAATCACAATTCTAGATCAACTTGAGTATCTTCCTCTTGCGCAAATTTAAACTTGAAAAGTACTACTAGAATTACATAATATCCCAGATTGGCTCTTTAAAATTCATGGTCTAAGTCTCAATGAAGTAATAGTACCAAGAGGCAAAACTTCCAAGATTCCCTTCTTGACTTCCTCTCCCATTCCCGCAGCAGCAACTTCAGACATTTCTTACTGTCTTCGAACTCTTTCCTCCCTTACCGCAATCCCCACATTGAGCACAAGATTTCACAAGGAATAGCAAAGCCATCTGATAGATATTTCTTCAGCTTTTCCTTTTTATCCTGAATCTATGATCTGCCTTTCTTCCTTTTCTCCTCCTGTTATAGAGAGATGACCCCTTTTTATCTAAAGCCAAGCATTTTTTTTCCTGAGTTTTAAATCTCTAAAATCAACAGATAAGCATCTTTTTTAAAATTTTAATTTTTATTTAAAACTGACAAATATTTTAAAATAATTGTATATATTTATGGGACACAACATGATGTTTTAATACACATATAAATTGTGGAATGAGCAAATCAGTTCTAATTAACATATTCATCATCTCACCTACTTATCATTACTTGGGGATGAGAACATTTAAAATCCACCCTTTTAGCAATTTGGAAATACACAATGCATGGTTATTAACTATAGTCACTTAACTGTGCTAGAGATCACCAGAACTTATTTCTCCTAACTGTAATTTTGTACCCTTTGGCAAACATTTCCCCTTTCCCTCTTCACACTACCCCACTTTCCAGCCTCTGGTAATCACCATTCTACTCTCTATTTCTATGAGTTTGGCTGTGTTAGATTCCATATACATGATATAATGTGATATTTGTCTTTCTGTGCCTGGTTCATCTCACATAGCACAATGTCCTCTAGACTCATCTATGTTGTTTGTAAAAATAGAATTGGATTCATTCTAAAGAATGAATAGTATTTTATTGTGTATATATACCACATTCAAGAAATCCATTTATCTATTGGTGGACACTTTGTTTGTTTCCATATCTTGGCTATTGTGAATAATGCTGCAATAAACGTGAGAGTGCAGATATCTTTTCAACATACTGACTTCAATTTATTTCAAGGTATACCCAGAAGTTGGCATTGTTGGATAATGTGGTAATTCTATTTTTAATTGTTTGAGGAATCACCATACTAAATCAACATGGCTTTACTGGTCATACCAAGAAATGGAAAAATAAAACTTTAGATTAACTTCAAGACTTCTGGTTTGGGTAGGAGGAGGTTGCATTTATGGAGATAAGAATTTTAGTAGATTAATAATGAGCTTTAGATATAATGGGACATCTAACAGGAAGAGTTTGATAAGTCTTGAAATGAGTAAAATAGTTTGAGTGGAGTACAAGATGTTGGTTGAAGTTACAGTGCTGGTTGAAATACTTGAAAAATGTGTATGAAATAAGAGGAGAATGTTTAAGTTTTCCTAAGGAATCATGAATTTATAATTAAAGATCCATGTTCTTTGTGTCTTCCCCATTTCGGAATATAACAATTAAGCAGTTAAAATCAGCTTTTATTACTTTCTATGAGTTTATCTTAGCACCATTTCCAAACACAGAAAATCAATCTTTTATACTCAACTGTGTTGTTAGACTTTTAAACAGTCTCTTATTTTCTTTATCCGTTGAAATTTAAGAAAGAAAAATACAAAACATTTTAGGCAACAAATAAATAAATGAAGAGCTTTATAATGCTTAAATCTGTTATACATTTGTAAGAGCACCCTTATTTTATACAGGCTAGCATAATGCTGAGAATTAAATGTATCTGTTTCTCCTATGGATGTAGAATAGATCCTGTGTCTCTACACATGAAGATAACTAACTGCTGTTAGCACTCATTATATGTAAGCTTTCAGAAATGGAAACTGCTGGAGAAGGGGAGGCAAAGCAGAGGGCTGGATTTACCTGCTTTGATCTACAGAGAATACTTTTTTCACACATTTTTACTGCTATAGCTGTATATTACATTTACATTAAAAGTCCCAAAGTGACTTTAACAAACATTTAAAAAGTTTTCAACAAATTTCTGTTCACCAACTGAGGCATTCTATTGAGAGTTCTTATGAGTTGACAATATAGTTTTTAAGTTTTCAACAGTGCGAGTCTGTTGTCTAATTAGGTAAAATGCTAAATTACATTTTTAAAATTATTACATATTATTAAATTTTAATAGTACAGTCATACATTTTCAAAATGGAGAAAAAATGGTTCATGTTCTTGTCTATAGATTTCTTCATTGTAATGATTTGCATTTATTAATTTAAAAAGATATTAAAACGGACAATAAATAGAAAGTAGGGCAGTAACTCATTAACTGCCTGTCAAAAATGGCAATGACAACTTAAGACTGTTTCACTATGCTTTTTTTTTTATTTTTTATTTTTTAGATTTACAGGTTTTCAAATTAAAGCGAAATAGATTGCTGCGTTCCTGAGTTAGACTTTTCAAATTTTATTTTTATGCCATATTTTAAAGAAACTGTTCGTAACTTTTTGCTTTTCAAGTGTCTTTTTACCTGTGTAAGTGCCTTTAAATCATAAGATTAGAGAGAAAAACGAGATTTGAAAAACTTTGAACCGTTGTAAAGATTACATATTTCTTAGTATATCTCAAAATAAACACTTTAGATGTGTGTGGCAAAGAGTTTTATGAATGGTTGGCAAAAGTTACTATTTACTACACCAGTGGGAAGTGTAAAAGGAAAAGCAGTTCTGCATTGTATGTGTTCCTTGGAGTAACAGCTACAAACTGTTCTTGTTCAGAATGAGCCAATCAGAGGCTGCATTGGGCATGGAGCTGACAAGACTCTCCACCATTGGCTGCTCTGCCTTTGGCTTACAAAAAGCTGTCTGGCTTGCTTGCTGATGAATTCAGCAGTACAAATTAATTTCTCCCTAGCTAAAATTTCCAGTGGAGGTTTGTGTTAACGGTTTAAGAATATTGTCTGATTAAACATTGGTAACATGGATTCTCTCTGTAGTACTTTCTAATTATATTGTGAAACCATTATTATTACATGCATTTGACTTGTCTCTTTAACATTTCAAAAGCTTTTCATGCCTATTAACTATTATTATATACACAGCAACCAAAGAAAGTAGGTGAGAAAGAGGCTGTTATATGAAATGATATAATGTATGGGAGAGCTATTTGCTAACTGTAAAATCATACAACAGATACCATTAAGATTTTTGTTTTTTGGATGAAAAAATGGAAGCCAGAGATAACACACTATCTGCTTCAGATGATAGAACACTAGTACAATGTCAACTGGTTGACAATTAAAATTGATAATCATTTTTTTTTTGTATCCAATGCTCACTGGTAACGCTATAGGAAGTCAATATAAGAAAGAGATTCATTTTATAGATTACCAAATATAAGGCTAAAACTATTTAAGAAGCTTATTCTGAGTTTGGCAGTTAGCCATTGAGAAAACATACACTCAATATTTTAAAAGAATTTTTAGGACCAATGTTTGTCTGAAAATCATATAGTACAAAGTGTCCACAGTACTGTGGTTAAAATTATTATGGTATGAAATATTATGACAATATAGCCAGGCCTGAATCAGTGATTCAGGGGAGAAGGTTCTGCATTTTATTGATAAACTCTGGTTCACCTTTCGTTCATTAATCTGACAATACAACAAACAATACAGAGGTTTCATGTAATGTCTGTATTAAAAGCCCATTAACCATGATCTCTTCCCTAGTTACAAAGTGACTACTTGCTATAATAGATCAACTGAATTTTCTTGGAAGAGTTAGAGTGCAACCATGTTTCCCTCCTTTTCAAGCTTTAAACCTTTCATTCCAGTATGTTTTCTTCTCTTGAAAGGCAGGTAAGAACAGGATTCTTAGGACCAAAAAGAAAAGAAAGAACTATTGTTTCAAGTCTTGGGTTTTTATGTTACTTACTTAACTTTTATTTGCCCTACATTCTGCTTGACCCCATTTCAGAACACAGAATTGGGTAGGTGTATTAGAAGAACATGATAATAATGGATAATTATGAAATAGTAGCACAACTAAGTGTTTACTGAACACTTACTCTTCATTGATTCACAAGTCTTGTTGAGAGCTTTCCATTTACAGTCTTGGATAGAGATATTGTATTAGTCTGTTTTCACACTGCTATAAAGAATTGCCCAAGACCGGGTAATTTATAAAGGAAGGAGGTTTAAATGACTCACAGTTTACCATGACTGCAGGGAGGCCTTGGAAAACTTATGATCATGGCAGAAGGCGAAGGGGAAGTAAGGCCTTCACAAGGTGGCAAGAAGGAGAAATGCAAAGCAAAGGGGGAAGAGCCCCTTGTAAAACCATAAGATCTCATGAGAACTCACTATCACCAGGACAGCATGGGGGTGGGGGACTGCCCCTATGATTCAATTAACTCTACCTGGTGTCTCCCTTGACACGTGGGGATTATGAGTATTATAATTCAAGATGAGATTTTAGGGTACACAAAGACCACATCAGACGTTAAGTAATTAGACCCAAGTTATACACTAGTTGGTGCTGGTGCCAGAACTTAAATCTACTTTTGTCCAGCTGCAAAAACTGTGTATTGACCATTATACAGTTCATCTCCTGGTTAAACTGAAAGTCAAGAAGTGAATATATATATATATATATATGTGTGTGTGTGTGTGTGTGTGTGTGTGTGTAACATGGGTCACAGTGAGTGGTTGATTCCAGGAAACTCTGATTAATTTTGATAGTTGAGATTTATTTAGAAACAACAACAACAAACAAATAAATCACATAAGCAGTTCTCCCCACAAAGAAGTGAAAGAAAGCAAGCCAAAGATGAAGGCAGCATCTAATTACTAACGGTGCTGTCACAGATGTGATTCTGCTCTGTTCAGTAATGAGGAGGGGCCAGAAATTTCACTGTGTACTGATTACGTGCTTTTGTTTCTGGTAAGTTCTATGTAATTTCTGAGTTTCAGGTTTTTTATCTGTAAGATGGGGCGAATAATCCTAATTTAGTTTTTCATAAGGATTAAACACACACACACGTTTGTAGTGTTTAGTGTACTTCTGAAACATTGTATTCACTCTGCATATAGTAGTTTTTATTCCTGTCATGATATCCACCTATTCTATTGTTCTCAAAGATGCAAGTGTTGGGTACAATAATACCAGGACTGTGGGTGGCAGGATCCAAGAGTCCAGGACCAAATCTTATTAAAAGATTAGGCAACAAAGCTAATCTGACAGAGGAATAGCTGAAATATAGACAACAAACTCAGGATGTTTCAAACCAGTCTTGATTTGGAGTACATCATGTACCTCCCTTACATTATCGAAGTAATAAGATTGAAACTAGGCAGCGAAGAAAGAACCATGAGTCACTTATTTACCCATAAAGATGGTGAGTAGTTCCTCAGGCAAGGATTCAGAGCTTAGGACCCTATAAGCCATCAAGCCATGGTAAGGAAGCTAGACAATTTTTGATTATAGATTTATAGCACCAATCATAAGGAGATCTTGGCACCAAGATCAAATTGCTACATGTCATGAATCATTGCACATACTTTTTGCCAGGGTGCTATTAAATCCCAGAGCATATTGGACACTTTAGTAGCTGTTCCTCATTGGAAAGATAATAAAGAGATAAAGAGTTTCAGACTGTAAGATTTTCTGATGGAGGAATAACATCTGTGTTATGGTCTAGGACTAATGTGGTTCCCACAGTCTGCTGTGAAGCATCTATACTGGTATGTCTTGGGCAACTGAGCAAGAAACTTCAGTCTTCTTGTCCTCCAATATCCTAGCCAGATCACAAAGTTATTTAGGTTTATCATCCTCTCCTTTTCCAATAGAAGGATATAATAAATGTCAAATATTTGTCTAATTCCTAGGAATACACAAAATGATTTTAATCTATTTTATAGAACCTAAGATAATTAGTTAAAACTCTATTATTCTACTGATTTAAGGGATAAGAAATTAAGTCACAAAGAGGTACAGTTGTTCCTGGGTTTTTCCAAACAGTTGTTCCTAAGTCATTCAGCTAAATTTAGCAAGCTATAATTTAAATCACAACAGTCTAGCTACAAAGATACTCAACTACCATGTAGTATTATGTTGGTGCAAAATAATTGCATTTTTTTTTGCCACTAAAAATAATGGAAAAAATTAAACAGCATTAACTTTGGATGGCAACAGAAACCACAATTACTTTTGCACCAACCTACTATCATATTTAAATTTAAAGCAACTTTCCCGCCAACACTTAAATCTCTGGGAAAACAAAACAAAGGCAAAAGTTGTTCTCTCTTCTCTTTCTTCTTCTTTTTTTCTACTTCCTAATTCTAATTAGTATCCTTATTTGTTCATTTTCTATATGCTGATATTACTGCCTATTTTCAGGAAAGTGGGCCATATTTTAATTTCAAACTTTCTCCAAAAAATAATTTTTAAGGCTGTAAAAATGTCTAGCCGGGCGCGGTGGCTCAAGCCTGTAATCCCAGCACTTTGGGAGGCCGAGACGGGTGGATCACGAGGTCAGGAGATCGAGACCATCCTGGCTAACACGGTGAAACCCCGTCTCTACTAAAAAATACAAAAAACTAGCCGGGCGAGGTGGTGGGTGCCTGTAGTCCCAGCTACTCGGGAGGCTGAGGCAGGAGAATGGCGTAAACCCGGGAGGCGGAGCTTGCAGTGAGCTGAGATCCGGCCACTGCACTCCGCCTGGGCGACAGAGTGAGACTCCGTCTCAAAAAAAAAAAAAAAAAAAAAAAATGTCTATTAGTTACATTATACATTTCAAGATTTAAAAAGTGAAAGTGAAAATTTCTGGCAAGAGTGTTATACTCTGTTCTGAAACATGCTCTTTGTTTATGAAGAACAGAAGCTACTCAAACTAGCTCAAATAATAAAATCTGAGCTTTATTGTAAATTTAAAGTGAAATCTGAAAAACGTCTAAAAAGAGCAGACACTAAGCCATAAGATAGCTGGATTCAGGACTGTTCTGGTGGCCACAGGAGCAGTTCATGGGCTTCCATTCTCCATGGAACTGTCAGTAACTCTTTTACCCACTTGTTATGATGTCAGCACAAGTCACACTTGGTGGAGAGTTACAACCTTGGCATCAAAAAGTGAGCTGTATCAATTAGATCCGTCTCTCAAAGCATTTAATGCATCAGTTCAGCATAAACCATGCTAGTCAATAGCTGGATAGAAACAAGGAGATGCAAACCAGTATTGGAAAGAGTATTTAACACAACAGTGGGACTAACACAATTTTTAATGGCATACTAAAATATAATCTCACATTACTTTTTATATCCTGTCCTGTGTTGTGTGTTGACTTTAAGGGAATTTGTTTAGCCCCTTAGAGTTAACTTTCCACACTGGTTATAAGAACAAATCTATTCATCATCTCAAAAAAATTTTGTTAGTAGGATATATTGGAAGATGAGTTCAAATTCTTTCCCAATCATGTTAAAATGTAGTGCAAATAGAATACTTCACTATTTTATGTCCTAGTGTTGTCAGATATAACATGTGAAACTAAAGTCTAGATAAATGTTTTTCTCTATGAGTGATAGTAGCAATCTTGTCAACACTCTTCACTTTCCCCTTGTTAAGTCTAAAATATAATCAAAACATAGTTGTTGGGCCCAAATGAATCTTCATCACGTAATGATTATTCAGAATTATTTTAGCACTACTATAATGCATATACTAATAAAGATTTACTAGATTAATTCCAGATCTATAAATGAGCAGAGTTAGAATGTAGTTTCTGAGAAGAGACAAATCTAGCAAACTTGTCTTTGATCTTTCTGAATTCAAAGATGTAGGCCCACATTTTAGAAATCAGTATGTATAATATTGGCTAGATAAAGTTCACCCTTCAAGAAGCTTAGAATTTTATTAGTGAAACTATTATGATTCTTCAGTTTCACTTAAATGCACAAGGAAATTCTGAATATTGAAGAGGCTTGTGACAAATGACTACTTGAATCTGTAATACAATGTATTCAGTATTCTGAGACTTGAAAGATTCAGCCATGAGTTGAAAGCATATTTTACTATCTGTCTAATAAAATTTGTATAATTTATATGTTTAAATTTTAAATTTAAATGTCTTAAATTTTAACTTAGATTTCTTGGACAGGACTTAGAAATGAATGCTCTACCAAAGAACTATCCAAATGACTGTAAAGTTTTGTTTTATATTATGGTAAGCATAAATATACTGGATAAAATCTTGAACTCTAGAAACAGATAAACCATAATTTAAAGCCTAATTTGAAACTTAACCTCTTAAATGCTCCATTTCTCTATCAGTTAAATGGAAGTAATAACAGTCACTGTCCTACCTAAATATTTGTTACTGTGAGAATTAAATAAAGTGATGCAGATAAGTTTCTTAGCACATAGAAGCTACACAATAAATGGTAGGTATAAATTATAGAATATAAAATATTGAATGAGAAGATAAAGCGTTAACAATAGCAAAAGTTGAAAAACTAGAAACAATTACGGTTATTTTTAGAGTGCAAACCTTTTTGGTTGTCGTAAAGTTTAAATTTCAGGTTAAGTATTTCTAGTTATTCTCTTTTTGATATTTAAAACTGTACTCTCCCCAAACTGCTCTAGGGCAAAAGTAAATGAACTGAAAACAATTGCTATAATATGTAAAACTTGAAACAGAAATGTATTTTCATTCTTGGTAATGTCCAGGGACTGAACAACTAAGATGATGTTTTTCAAATTCAAGGTGAATCAATAAATTATGATTTGGTAAATATGTACTAACCACTGTTTAGAAAACATTATCAATCTAATATGTGGGAGAGATAGGGAAAACGTGAATCTCAGTATAAAATACCTAGAAAGCTGAAACAGTATATTTAATCTTTGATCTTTTATTTAAAATAATATGTTTGTATAGAAATCTGTATGATACTGCTTTGCATCTGGAGACCTCAGAACATGAATGCCAGCTGCTGGAGATGGCCAGTGGTTTATTGAAGGAGTTGTATCCCTCCCTCAAGGGAAGTAATTGGTGTTAAGGGGAATTTTCTTGCACTTTTCACCCTGGAATAAACTTGAACTATTTTCTGGCTGAGTACTAAAAAAAAAAAAAAAAAAAAAAAAAAAAAAAAAGTCTTGAAACAGCAGAGTAGAGATGAGCACCTCCTTTGATGGTACCAGCCTAGGTGCTGCCCTTCACTTGGATGCCCTGAGACCCTGAGCTTTTCTGAGATTTAGTTTCCTCTTCATCTAAAACATTGTGGGGTTGGGCAGTAATTAATGGTCTTCGAAGTTGCTTTATTTGACCCTTTACTTCAAGTAAAATCTTAAGGAGACTACATCTATGCAAAGCAGAAAAAAATATACTCTTTCTGAAACAAGGTGTTTCAAGTGTGTTTGTGTGTGTGTGTGTGTGTGCGCGCGCGCCAGTAGTGCTAGCTATCTTTCCGTTCTCCACAGCATGGCTTCTTCCCCAAAATGACTCCCTTCCTTCTACTCCTAATTTTCTCAGTATCAGAGCATAGGAATATTCAGACAACAGTTTGCAAAACTCTGCACCAGAGGCTTTTCCTTGTTCTTCTGAACATTATTGTTGAACTTCTCACAAAATTTAGATGGACAAATTGAAAAAAAAAAAAAAAAAAAAAGGCTGTTAATATATTTAAAATTCACATCAAAATATTTAAAATAAAATAAAAATATCTTTTTATCTTACCATATTAGCAAAACTTACAATGAATATTACTAAAGTTGAGATATCTAGGGACACAGGTGCTCTCATTCATTGCTAGTGGGAGTGTAAACTGGTCTAACATTTCTGGAACATATTTGACAATATATACCAAATGTTTTCAAGACTGATAAATCACTGTGCCACAGAATTTCTCTTTGAGTTTAACTCAAAGTAGTAGATGGGAAAAAAGAAAGATGTACAATTGAGCTCATCAGAGTTATTTATAAGGAGGAAGAGTGAAAACCACATTAGTTTTAACATTATTATCCAAGTTAAGTATCTATTTAAATATATATTATAAAAGGGTATCTTTTTTTGAAATTAGAAAATTTGAAGAAGTTTGAATAAAGTAATAGTATAAGGAGTAGGTAATCTCCTGGTTCTTTCTGGGTACTATTGGAATAAAAAAGCAATGAAAGGCCAAAGTTGATTAATCACTAATTTAAGGTGATAGGAGAAAGTCTCAGAGGGTCTCTTAAGAAGCATATAAAGAAAGTTTTATTTCTAGCAGTGAGAGGTCAAAGAATAGCTGGGGACTAGGCACAGGACCTACTTATAAAGGCAGAAAAAGCTCCAGAGAATGTTGGGTCCTTAACCCCTGGCAAAACTACTATGCTCAGGGTCTAGATTGCAAAGGTATTTTAGCTTTAGATGTGTGATGAGACATATGAGTCAATGTACTTGAAAACCTTGAATCTCCAGATTCCCTTGGACACAGGCCAGTAGAAACAGCCTACTCTTTTCTGTTATAGCCTAGTATTCCTCCCCTGCTCTAAGTCTATGCAGAGGCTTCTACCTCACAAAGTAATGCACAGGCTTTCAAGATCTATCCCACATCCCCTTCTGGCCATCAGAAAAATAACTAGGGTAAAGTCACAACATTGTCCTGCCCAAGAAATGCTGAGACTAAATAGAAGAGCTGTAGGAGCAGCCAACATCCACCAGTGAGTGATTTGATTCTGATGGTACTGAATTAAGTTGGGAAGGTGGAGAATAATATTAGATAAGAGAAAGTTTATTAACATGGGAACACTATCTCATAATGCAAGATTTATTACCCTATTGAAGACCTTAGGAAGCAGTAATAACATGGCACCATCCTTGGAATCTTGAACAAAATGACAGTCCTCAATAAATAAACTGGAGTCACTGGAACTTATCTGTAGCAGGCAGTAAAATAAGGGATCAAGAGGTTGAGAGTGGTGAGCATGCTGGTGGAGGTGCACCATGTAACGCTTGAAAACCCCCGCACACTGTTGGGAAATCTGGAAGAAACTCTACCTGTAAACTGATGAGAAATGCTCTAATGAGGGGGCACCAGTATGTCGAAATAGCTCAGCGATGGATGCTTTTTATAGGACAGGAGTAACATATGAGGTGGTGTTACAGTATGGAGGTTTCTGATAGCAGTGGGGATGATGGGCTCCAGAATAAGAAAGGTGAGGTGACAGGAAATTTAAGCATCAAAAGTAATAGAGATGCAGTAATTATAACTGGTAGCACAGTCAAAAGGGAAGCCCAGGGGAACTGGCCTGCAGAGAGCTATGGAGATACACAGCATGATATTCCTAGGGGTAAGATAAATGGACAGCCAATGAGTTCTGCTCAATTCATAAAACTCATACAACAACAAAAAAAAAAAAAAAAAAAAAAAAAACCTCAAAGATTTATTGGAAGGTTCCCTCATTAAAGCATTGTGATCCCTTGTTTAACTTACAGATCTCCCCATATTTTTACATCCTGAATTGCTGATTGAGGAAAGGCTGTATCCTCATGAGTAGGTATCTTGTAATACCATGGCAGGTGTATGTAATAATCCCCTCTCCAGCAACCTATGGCCATTCACACAAGTAAGGGGAAGATGCAGATATTTTGAAGACTGTTGGACACAGGGCATAGGTTAAGGTTGATAACCTGGGATCCAAAATAATCGCCAAACTCCTCTGTTAGAGAAGAAGACATGTGTATTAGGTTAAAAATTAGAATCCTGGCCCAGGTTCAGCTCACTGGGTCCACAAATCCATCTGGTAGTTATTTCCTGGGCCCCCCAATATACAGTTAGAATGGACGCATTTAGTAGTTGGCAGAATATCTGCATTGTTTTTCTGAGTGGTGAGAACTAAGACAGTACGAGAGTCAAGTGGAAGCTCTACAACTGACTCCACTCCCACTTTCCACCTCCTTTCCCTACCCCAGCCAAGATAATACATTAAAACAAAGTTCAGAGAAGAGTACCACCCTTAAGAATGTCAGTAAATTCAGGGATGGTGGTCTCCATATATTTATTTAATTCATTAGTCTGGTCCTTAAGAAACAGATAGATCCTGGTAAATATCAGTGACATGGACATGGGCTACACACAGGCAAATTTTAACTTTCATTGAAGCTGCTGTATTAGGTGTGGTATGTCGTCTAAAGTAGATCAGTACAGCCTTAGGTAGATTGATCTAGTGAATCTATTCTTTTCACAGCAAGAAAAAAAAAAAAAAAACCAGAAGCCGTTTGAATTAATGTAGGACAGATAAAAATATTTATTTATGCTTTTGCTCCAGGGAGATGTTAACTCTCCTACTCTTTTTCATGACATATTTGGAAAAGGTCTGGGTCGTCTGGACATTTCATAGATAGTCATTATATTGATGGCATCAAGTTAATCAGAAGAGCAAGTGGTGGCAAGTATGAATCTTAACAAAGAGAACCCTATGAGAATTTACGTCCTGTGTTTTGACCTGGTCATCCACTCTCTGTGGAGAGAAGTAGCTTGAAGTAAAAATATATGTCCATTTATTGGCAGTGGTAAATAGCTTGGCTGTTTTTTTCTAGGGTCCTGGAAGGATAAAGTTTGGAAAATCATGGACCAGGAGGTATGGGGAGGAAGCATATAGATGTGTATTTATCATGTTTTATTATTCATATTTTTTATTTTGATGAAGATGTTTTGTCAAAGACTCATATTTTGTTTTGACAAGATGTTTTGACATCTTGGGGGCGTGCTGACCCAGGAGGGACTGCCCCTCTTAGGGTTAGCTAATTCCAAGAGATAGCAAACAACTCACCTGAGAGTGCATCTTTCAAATGAAAACAACTAATTCAGAGCCCATAATTCAGTCACCTCTTTTATCAAGATCTTATACTCCTACACTCTGGGCCACTATTGCTTTGCCCTAATCATTCCAGGGCCAGCTATCAAACAAAAAGGAACAGCTCCTACCTCCCTGAGCCCGCTGAAATTATTCAAAATAGCCTATTCTAAACCTGCTTATCCTGTCTCACATGTTCCTTCACAAGGAAAGCACAATAAAAGCTCTTGTCAGTTTCTCTCCTCCTTCTACCACCTGACTAACCCCAGTACTTCCTTTTGTAGTCTCCCATGGCATGGCATGGCACCTTCTGTTGAAATTTGTGAGTATAACATGTTTTCAGTGGTAGTCATTCATTGATATGTTGGCCTCACTATATCTGAATAATAATAAAGCTTATATTTTAAAATAGTGCTATAGACTGTTTGTATCCCCCACAAATTCAAATGTTGAAATCCTTTTCCCCAATCAAATGGTATTAGGAGGTAGTGCCTTTGGTGGGTGATTATGTCATAAAGATGGAGCCCTCATGAATAGGGTTCCTGCCTATATAAAAGAGACCCTTGAGAACTCCCTAACTCCTCTACCATGTGATAATATGGCAAGAAGGCGGCTGCCTATGGACCAAGAAGCATGTCCTCACCATACACCAAATCTTCTGAATCCTTGATCTTGAACCTCTCAGCCTTCAGAACTTTGAGAAATAGATTGTTTATAAGCCACTTAGTTTATGGTATTTTGTTATAATAGTCTAAAATCACTAAGACAAACAGGATGGAGCTATGGGAAACTGCCTGAAGTATGACTATCTTTGTATCACATGCCAAGAAGAGAGCATTCATTAAAAAAAAAAAAAAAAAAAAAAAAAGGAAAAAAAAGAGGCATGAAGCAACCAAGGAAACAGAATGAATCCGCTATCAGATGATGCCCAGCCAAAATCATCTTTGTTCAACTCAGTGCTGACTCCATGAGCTCTTGGACACATTAGCTATGGTGGCAGGCATAGAGGCATGTGCATATGTCCAACCATGTCCAATTCATCTGTTTTTGTCTGTGCTGCTATACTAAAATACCTCTGACTGGGTGATTTATAAAGAACATCAAGGTATTCTTCATAGTTTTAGTACTGGGAAGTTCAAAGTCAAGGTCCTGTCAGGTTTAATGTCTGGTAAGGGCCTGGTGTCTGCTTCTAAGATGGCCACCTTGAATGCTGTGTAACCCCCTGGTGGAAGGCAGAAGCAAAAAGTGACTAGTTAGCTACCTCTTGCCTTTTTATAAGGTTACAAATTTTATTCATGAAGGCAAAGCCCTCATGGCTCAATTACCTTCAAAAGCCCCACCTCTTAATACTGTGGCATTGGGGATTAAATTTCAAGATAAATTTTAGACAGTATACATTCAATCTATAACATCACCCAAGACTGATTTAGCTACCATAATGCCGAACATCCAAACTGCTAGAAATATAGACCAATGCTGAGCCCCTCGTTGTGCTACTATCCCTTGATGAAACCATTCTGGAGGGGGAAGAAATTTAGTTTATCTGGAATCAACACATGTTAGGTATGGATTTTCCTTTCCTGTTTTGGGGGACTCAGTCAGCACCACTATACAAGGGCTTATGTAGTGTTTGAACTACCAACTAGGTATATTTATATCACCTCAGACAAAGAGACTTGCTTTCCAGTAAAGAAGGTGTGAAAGTGAGTACATGACCATAGGTTCATCTGGTCTTATCACATGTCACATTTTCTAAAAGCTGTTGGCATGCTGGAAAGATGAAATAGTTTTTTAAAGGCGTAACTTCTGTGACAGTGTGAAGATAATACCTTAAGTTCATAAGGTACTCTTCTCCAGGAAGCAGTATACATTCTATGTCATGGTCATTATTAGTCATTGTGCTGTGTGCCCAGTTGGTAAAATACGTAAGTCTGAGAAACCGGGAACCAAGCCCCACTTTCCACAATTTATAGTGATTCCCTTAGGAAATTTGTACTTCTGTGAGTCTAGATGTCTTGATTCTCATAGACTAATGCTTCAACCAAAGGATAAAGGAAGAATCCCATTAAATTTAAAGCTATGGTTGTGGCCTCAATATTTCAGGCCTTAAAAGACAAGCAGGCTAGAAGAGCAGTCATCTCTTTGGCAAGGGTAACTGGCCCAGATAATCAGAGGTAGCCGTCATGCCCAGGTGATTCACTGCCAAATCTCTTCCTGGCCAACTTTGATGGTAAATGGGCAGCCTAAGAAGAGCATGATGATACAGGGACATAGATATTTTAGAGATGAGGGTTTGATTTACCCTACCAGATAAGACACCTAGACTCACAAAGGTGCTAGCCAACTGGGAGGGTAATCTGGAGTGGTTAGTAAAAGAAGAAGACAATGAGTATCAGCTATAGCCAGAGTCTAGCTGCAGTGGCAAGATTTATGGTGCATTCCACTAACCATCCTCTTTTAAATTCCACCAGAAACACAAACCAGGCAGAAGCCTGGAGCAGCTGCCCTCCAGTGTGGTCATCTAAGTATACAAAGGAAATGAATCTGAGTGGCATAAGGGGCATGATGTACTAAGTGCACTGGCATACCCTAGTTTCACACTAAAACATTCATTTGCTAAGCTGATTGCTCCCAGATTAATGAACTTCTAGGAATTTTCTTTGGTTATAAGATCTGCTTTCATGAGGTTATGTTACTTCTCTGAGGGTGGCCCATATCTAATGACTAGTTAATGTGGGGCACAATGTCCTGCTCTCTTTTCTCCATTTGGGAGAACCCTAAAGAACTATTCCAACTATCAATGAGTGACCTTTGCCTCACAGTTCTGTGCCTTCATTAATGCCAATGAATTTACCTACCAATTGACTTCAGCCATCCACTCCACAAGCCACCCTACAAACTTTGTCATAAGCTCAAGTTGTTCTATCACTGAAGGCATAAATGTCTTATTCTCTGAGCATGATGTCTGATGCCATATTGTTCTTTCAGTAGCTTATTTCACTATGCCTGGTCTTTGACTTCATATATAGCCTTCAATTTTTTATTCAATGAGACTCTTTTTTCCTTTCTTAAAGACTTTCTTAATGACTTTTTTCCTGCATATATACAGTACAGTACATCGTATAGTACAGTTATATATATTATATATTATATACAACATACATATAAATGTGTACTAACACTGTACTGTATATACAGTATATATGATTGTATATATACAATATAGTACAGTATAGTTATAGTACAGTGCAGTACAGTTATAGTATAGTGCAGTTATATGTATTTATATATATATATATATATATATTTATATATATATATACCTTCAGATACCTTTCCCCACAGATATTCTCATCATTATATAACCCTGGACGGTTGCTAAAATTTTTCCTCTCTTTTACTAAACTCCTGGGCAAAAATACTACAATTTCGAGAATGGTGTTATTGTAATTCATTATAATAACTTGGGTCATCAAAATCACTACTTAATCATTCTATTTTTATTTGGCATATCTCTTTCTTATTTCTTTCATCAACTCTAGCAAAGCTTCACAATTCTCAACTTTTATTTTCAGTGGTCCACCTTGGTTGCTACTCTCCCTCTGAGCTTCCTGCCTCACTTTCTACAAACCTATCCCTACCATCCCCTCCTTTTTATAGTTTGTTCTAAACTAATTCATTATCTTTTAGAGACTTTATCAGCCATCCCTTCTTCAACTCAACATTGACCTCTCTTCTAACTGCTTATGGTCAGTCTGGGAAAATGATCACGTTTCTCTCATAGGTTAAGAAAAAAATTCCCCTTAACCCCTATGGCTTTTCTAGCTACCATCCACTCACTCCTCTGTCCTAATTTTCCAGCCTTTCACACAATTTTAACTTATCCTTGACATTTTAATATATATTTTTTTGGATTTTTCAAGATGTGATTGAAAACAGTCTAAACAGAGCTATAGAATATGTGATTTATTTATTTATTTATTTATTTATTTATTTATTTATTTTTTGAGACGGAGTCTTGCTCTGTCGCCCAGCCTGGAGTGCAGTGGCCGGATCTCAGCTCACTGCAACCTCCGCCTCCCAGGTTTACGCCGTTCTCCTGCCTCAGCCTCTCGAGCAGCTGGGACTACAGGCGCCCACCGCCTCGCCCGGCTAGTTTTTTGTATTTTTTAGTAGAGACGGGGTTTCACCGGGTTAGCCAGGATGGTCTCCGTCTCCTGACCTCGTGATCCGCTCGTCTCGGCCTCCCAAAGTGCTGGGATTACAGGCTTGAGTCACCGCGCCCGGCCTAGAATATGTAATTTAAACATATTTCCTAAAATAAACTTAACCCAACTTGAGACTATATATATATATAAAATATGTATGCTATACACAATATGTATAATATATAATATATATAACTGTACTATACTGTAACTGTACTGTGCTGTGTATATATGCAGTATATGTATACTGTATATATATACACTATATATACACACACACACAGTACAGTATTCAGGAAAAAAGTCATTAAGATATATATATATGTTCAAATAGCAAAAAATAATCTGGGAAGAGGAAGTTTGCTTATTATTTTTTAAAATGTATATTGGTGTGATAATAAAAGTATTTTTAAAGTATATGGATGGTATGAAAAATCATGACAGAGTGGCCACCACTGCCCACATTAATAAAGAGACCATTACCACTAAATTAAAACTTAATGTGTTTCCTTCTACAGTTACATCTTGTTTGGTTTTTTTTTTTCCCCTAGGAAGTGGAAGTAGTTGCCATCTGGATTTTGTATTTTTCATTCGTTGTCTCCATGTAGTTTTACTAAATTATTTGTAAAGGTGAACAATATCTTATTTCATTTTGCATACTTGTGAGATTTATGTGAGTGGAATTATGCTATGTGTCTTGCTTATCTTTAGTCAATATTATGCCTGTGTTATTATGTGTATAAACATTCTTTTATTACTATTTATTTCTGTTTAATACACTTTATGTTTTAGAACAGTTTTAGATTTATGGCAAAATTGAGGAATGTACAGATATTTTTCATATACTCCTTTCCACTACACATGCATAGCCTCCTCCCTTATCACTCTTCACTACAGTGGTACATTTCAATTGTTTTATAGTATTTCAGTATATGACTATATGACAATTATTTATATATCCTACTGATAATGACTATTAGCATTTGCAGTTTTGGTTTGTTCTGTTTATTCTCCAGTTACAGCATTGCTATAAATATTTTTGTACAACTATCTTGCTATACCTGCTTGTCTTCTGGGGGTTTTGGTTTTAGATGACAAGTGTGTCTTTGCATAGCTCACTGGGTGCCCAAGGCTGACTAATAGTAGCATGATAGTAGCATGATGTCTCTCGCTTGTTATCTAATTATAAAGAAATGTTGAAATTTCTCTTTACCATTTTTAAAAGTCCCACACCTTCCATGCAATCCACTATAGTACTTCTTGAGTAGGCAGGAGGTTTGCAGTACTATGGGGGCTGGAGATGGAGGAAGTGAATGACAACTTCACACCATCGTGTAACTTAATATCTTATTAGGAATTCCTGTCTCTCACTAAAAGACAGAACTGAAATTACAGAAAAAAAATAGTACACCTGAAAAAAAGCTAACGGCCTAAACTCCTAATTATTAGGTAAGTTATTTAATAAAATAATTAAAACTTGTGGACTCAAAATGATTACAGATAAAACTTCTGAAAGTTCTGTGTCCACGTAGACAACAAGCTGTGAGGGGGAAGGGATTGCATTGGGAGTTATACCTGATGTAAATGACGAGTTGATGGGTGCTGACGAGTTGATGGGTGCAGCATGCCAACATGGCACAAGTATACATATGTAACAAACCTGCACGTTATCCACATGTACCCTAGAACTTAAAGTATAATAAAAAAATAAAATAAATAAAATAAAATGTCATTTTTATAGTCTTCTTTTCCCTGTATTTTAACTTTAAAGGTAAATCACATTGATTAACCTGTAACTTTTGCATTTAATCCTCAAAATTTTTACTGAACGAAAAAGTAATTTACAAGAACATTGAATAAAAAAGTCATATTAATAATAATGTTTGCAAAATCAATTTTTTCTTTAATTGATCTTCTAAATGCTAAGAGAGATTTTCATCAAGATTGCTTGATTATCCATTTTTCCCTCATAATTAAAAATTTAAAAATTGGGAGTCTTCTTTTCTTGGTTTGATTGTAAATTTAATTTGAGGTCTGATAATACTGCCGTAGTTCCAATGCCAAGCAAATTTTTCAAATGTTTCGTTGCGTTTCAGAATATATTTGCTATATGATTACCAGATTCAGCAGCACAACACGAAACAAAAACAAAAACAAAACAAGATGCCCATATTAAATTTGAATATCAAATAAGCAATAAATAATGTTTAAATGAAAGTATGTCCAAAATTATTTGTTCTTTATCTGAAAATCAAATTTAACTGGGAGTCTTGAATTTTATTGCTTAATCCTCTAGTGAAATGAAGTTGAATGAAGGGGAAAAAAAATGTAGCTTTGGGAAGGAAATAGCATCCACTGGTGGGCAAGCTAAAAAGATGACTGTCTGTGGGTGGAAAGTTGAAGAGTGTAGGGCATCTGGGTTAGATTTGACAGAGGGAACAGGGGAAAATACCTGACAGGATTAAAATGCTTATGCTGACAACCTGATACTTTTTCTTGGAAATTTGGGACAATGTATGTCACAAACATATACCCCTCTAACTCTGTCTTAGACTTTCTGGTCAGCATAGCATAGTCCCAGTCTGTCTGAAAAATTTAGATAGAATAGAAAGTCATATACTTATTGAGTTTGCATCAAATGGATTTTACAAATCTAGAACTCTAAAATAAGAGATAATTACCATTATAAATAGATAAGAAGACGACCATGTATTTTGCCTATGTTTGGAGGCAGGAGTTGCTACTTTTTCAAAATTATGCTTTTCCCTTCCTTCTCTTCCCCTTCCTTCTCTTTGGGCTATAACTGGTGCCTGAAATCCTATTAACTTGGCTTAAATTTTTGATCATTATTAAAATGTCAGTACCTTAAGGTGCTCGAATTTGTTCAAGGCAATGGTGAGTCAAGTTGGTAGGTTATTACAGTGAAATGCAACCCATGCTATAGATTTGAATTCTCTGGCGACTTTTTATACCATGACAATGATGTCCTGAATCTATGTTCAGAGACTTATTCAGTTTTTCTAAATAGGGCCAAACATCAAATATCTTTAAAAAGTTCAGCAGGTAATTTTTATATGCAGTCAGAATTGAGTATTAGTTTGTCACAGCATTGGTTGGCATACTTGTGGGCATCAGAGTAAAAGCATCAGACTAAAATTCTTTGGTGGTGTCAAAAGACTGAGTACGATTGAGCTAAGGAGTTCTCCAGGCAAACACCCACAAAAAAACAAATTTGGTTGAAGTTTCTAGTATCCTGACAGGGAGATCCCTGGTGTTTTCTGCTCTAGAAAGGATTTATCTTAATTAAAGTTGTTCTTTGCCTTGGATAGATCTGGTAGCACACTCTTGAGAGGATAAATCCTTCATTGCATTCCAAATGTCTTTACAAAGATCTGTTTTCTAATGAGCCAGCTGACTCCTCATTCATTCACATATTTTTGCGTACAACTTTCACATGGATTTAAGACTTAAAGTGGATGTTGTCAGTTTATTCTCTATCAGTTTAATTTCTGTTTAATTAATTTCACTTTAATGTCCTGTTTTATTGTATGAATCCTTAGTGGATAAGGACAAGGATTTTGAATCAATTTTAATACTGATTAGTGGAGGGGAGGACTGAAGACTTTTACTTAAAAATTACAAATAATTTGTCATGGTATTAGGGAATTCGCCTTGTTAGACCCTATCTCATGGAGAATCACATCATTTTATTATGTTTTTAAAAATACTAAACCAACCTGCATTTCTAGAACAAGTACAGCTTCATCATTATGCATGATTTATATATGTGTGTGTGTGTGTGTGTGTGCGTGATATGTATTTTATATCTATGTATCTATCTATCTATCTATAGAGAGAGACAGAGCTATGTTGCTTTTTGCAGAAATTAAAGAAGGTACTACTCTGCATATACATAAGGAGCAATGAAGACATGAAATTCATCATAAGATGTTGTGGGAAATACACATATAAATCTTTATTAAAATTTTTTTTGGATAAACTGAAGAATTTCAAGGTTAAACTAATGGGGATTAAATCTTGTAGTTGTGCCCTGACACAAATATTAGAAAGGCACACATGATGAGATACAACACATTATTCTGCTTAGTAAATTTTATCTTATTATAAAGGCAAAAATATTAAATATATAAAATAAAAAATATGAAAATCTGTAAAGAAATTTGCTCAAAATCACAAAATCTGTCATAATCACAGTAAACATTCTGCATCACATTTAGTCTATTTTTATCCATCTTAATGTAATTGGGGTATTCCTGTATAGTTTGTATATAATTTCATAATATAGTTTTTCATTGTATATTTTAGTGATTTTTCCATGAAATTAAAAACTCTGAAAATACACAGTTATATTTAATATTATCCCTTCAAATTAGCTCTGTTGTTAGGCATTTAGAATATTTCTAGGTTTTCACTATTATAAGTGACTGTGTGTTGAATAGCTCTGTATCAGTATTACCTTTTATATAACTTTTGAAAGAAACCTGGCCACATTTTAATCATGAGACCATATTTATGTACTTGCTACAGAAAGTATGGTCTGTAGAAAATAGCTACAGCAGTCCTTGGAAGTCAGTTAGAAATGTGGACTCTATGATTTCTTTCACCAGTGTTTTGTAATTTTACTTGTAGACTTTTTTTATCTCCTTGGTTAAATATATTCCTAAGTATTTTATTTTACTTTTTTGTAGCATTTGTAAAATAGATTGAATTCTTAATTTGATTCTCAGCTTGGTCATTGTTGGTGTATAACAGTGCAACTAATTTGTATATACTATTTTGTATCCTGAAATTTTACTGAATTCATTTATTAGATATAGGAGCTCTCTGGATGAGTCTTTAGGGTTTTCTAGGTATATGATCATATTGGCTAGCAGCAACAGTTTAACTTTCTTCTCTGATTTGGATGTCCTGTATTTTTTGCTTTTGTCTGATTGCTCTGGCTAGGACTTCTAGTACTGTGTTGAATAGAAGTACTGAAAGTGGACATCCTTGACTTGTTCCAGTTATCAGGGAGAATGATTTCACCTTTTTCCGGTTCTGTTTGATGTTGGCTGTGGGTTTGTCTTAGATGGCTTTTATTACTTTGAGATATGTCCCTTGTATGCCAATTTTTCTGAGGGTTATCATAAATTGGTGCTGGATTTTATCAAATGCTCTTTCTGCCTCTATTGAGATGGTCGTGCAATTTTTTTGTTTTTAATTCTGTTTATATGATGTATCACATTTATTAATTTGTGTATGTTAAACCATCCCTATATTCCTGGTATGAAACTCACTTGACAATGATGTATTATCTTTTTGATATGCTGTTGGATTTGGTTAGCTGGTATTTTGTTGAGGATTTTTGTTTCTATGGTCATCAGGGATATTGGTGTGTAGTTTTCTTTTTTTGTTATGTCCTTTCCTGGTTTTGGTATTAGGGTGATACTGGTTTCACAGAATGATTTAGAGAGGATTTCCTTTCTCTATCTTTTGGAATAATTTCAGTAGGAAATGTACCAATTCTTCTTTAAATGTCTGATAGAATTCCTCTGTGAATCCATCTGGTCCTGGACTTTTTTTGTTGGCAATTTTTAAATTATTATTTCAATCTCGCTACTTGTTATTAACCAGTAAAGAGTTTCCATTTTTTCCTGATTTAATCTATAAGGTTGTATATTACCAAAAATTTATCCATCTCCTCTAGATTTTCTAGTTTGTGTGTATAAAGATGTTCATAGTAGCCTTGAATGATCTTTTGTATTTCTGTGGTATTGGTTGTAAAATATCTTGTTTCATTTTTAATTTAGTTTATTTGGATCTTCTCTCTTTTCTTGGTTAATCTCGCTAATGGTCTATCAGTCTTGTTTATCTTTTTAAACAATTCACTTTTTGTTTCATTTATCTTTTTTTGGTTGTTTGTTTCCATTTCATTTAGTTCTGCTCTGATCTTTGTTATTTCTTCTTTTCTGCTGGGTTTGGGTTTGGTTTGTTTTTGTTTCTCCATTTCCTTGAGGTGTGAGCTAAGATGTCTATTTGTGCCCTTTCAGACTTTTTGATGTAGGCATTTAAAGCTATGAACTTTCCTCTTAGCACCACCTTTGCTGTATCCCATCCCATGTTCATGGATGGGTAGAATCAATGTTGTGAAAATGACCATACTGCCAAAAACAATATACAGATTGAATGCAGTCTCCATCAAAATACCATCATCATTCTTCACGGAAACAGAAAAAAAATCCAAAAATTCATACAGGACCAAAATAGAGCCTACATAGCCAAAGCAATACTAAGCAAAAAGAACAAATATGGAACCCTCACATTACGTGACTTCAAACTGTACTACAAGGCTATAGTAACCAAAACAGCATGGTACTGATATAAAAATAAGCATGTAATCCAATGGAACAGAATAGAGAAACCATTTATAAAGCAAAATACTTTTATCCAACTAATCTTTCACAAAGCATACAAAAACATAAAATGAGAAAAGGACACCCTATTCAACAAATGTTGTTGGAATAATTGACAAGCTACATGTAGAAGAATTAAACTGGATTTGCATCTCTCACCTTGTACAGAAATCAACTCAAGATGGATCAAAGACTTAAATCAATAACCTGAAGCCATACAAATTGTAGAAGCTAACATTGGGAAAACTCTTCTAATCATCATCTTAGGGAAATAATTCGTAACCAAGAACCCAAAAGCAAATGCAACAAAAACAATGATGAAGAGATGGACCTAATGAAACTAAAAAGCTTAAGCACAGCAAAAGAAATAATCATCAGAGTAAACAGACAACCCACAGATTTGGAGGAAATATTCACAAAGTATGCATCTGAAAAAGGACTAATATCCAGAATCTACAAGGAACTCAAACAAATCAGCAAAAAAGAAAACAAATAATTCCATCAAAAAGTGGGCAAAGGATGTGAATAGACAGTTCTTAAAAGATGTACAAATGGCCAAGAAACATATGAAAAAAAATGCTTAACATCACTACTTATCAGGGAAATGCAAATTAAAGCCTCAATGTAATACCAGCTTATTCCTACAAGAATGGCCATAATTAAAAAAAAAAAGGATATTGACATAGATGTATGAAAAGGAAACACTTTTATACAGCTGATAGGAATGTAAACTAGTACAACCACTATGGCTAACAGTGTGGAGATTCCTTAAAGAACTAAAAGAACTACCATTCGATCCAGCAATCCCACTAGTAGGTAACTACCTAAAGGAAAAATAGTTATTATAAGAGAAAGACACTTGCACACTCATGTTTGTAGCAGCACAATTCACAATTAAAAAATTATAGAACCAACCTAAATGCCCATCAATCAATGAGTGAATAAAGAAATTGTGATGTGTGTGTGTGTATGTATGTGTGTATATATATAATGTATACTATGGAATACTACTCAGCCACACAAAGGAATGAAATCATGGCATTTGCAACACCGTGCATGGACTTGAAGACTATTATTCTAAGTGAAGTAACTTAGGAATTGAAAACCAAATACCATATATTCTTACTTACAAGTGGGAGCTAAGTTATGAGGATGCAAGTCATAAGAATGATATAATGGACTTTGGGGACCTGCAGGACAGGGTGGCATGGGGGGATGAGGGATAAAAGGGTACACACTGGTTACAGTGTACACTGCTCAGGTGACATGTGCACCTAAATCTCAGATATCACCACTAATGAACTTATCTGTGTAACCAAACACCACCTGTTCCCCAAAAACTTTTGAAATGAAATTTTAGAAATAGTTTGTGATAAAGAATCTCAGACCCAGTGCAGACCCACTGAATCAGAATCTGTATTTTAGTGAGATGGCCCAGTGATTCCTGTACACATTCAAGTTGGAGATCTGTCTTACAATCTATTACATGCAGACAAGTATGATTGGCTCGCCAAGGGAACTCTCAGTTTCCTGATTAGTTGTCAGGAGGCCACTCCCAGCCACACTTCTAGCCCTACTTCAGCTTTGCATTCTAGCTCTTTGTAAACAAGTACTTCTCAATTTTGTTTATACATTAACATTACCTGGAAAGTTAAAACAAAACAAACAAACAAAAAAAACACTGAGGTTTGGGCTCAAATTCAGACTTTTACATCAGAATCTTTTGAGAAAGGGAAGCTTTTTAAAAAAGCTCTCCAGGTAATTCTAATGATCAGCCAAGGTTGATAATCATTGTTGTAGATGAACAAAGTGAACAAAATAGATGAAAAATGATTCTTTCTCATCAAGCTGCTAAAATCTAATATTCAATGTCATCAGAACAAAATTTGTGGAGCTGCACAGAAAGGAAGTGAAGGGAGGGAATGTGGTTTATCTGGTGAGTGTTTGGAGATTGAAGGAATTACTTTAACTGAATTTCCAGTAAAGCTATCATATTCCAAGAGACTCAAGGCCTAGTTTAAAAGCCCAAACAATCAAATGATTGCATCTGTACTTTGTTTTATAAGTGAAAGGCAGTCAGGTTGAAGGGACTGTTGCCATTTAAGGCAGCTTTTCCAAAGTAGGTTGAGTATAAGAAAAACAATCAAATGAATGTTGTTTTTTTTTTTCTGGAAATAGCCTCTACATAACTAATTTTACTTGAAATGATTGACATTTCAAGGTCTTTAGTATTTATCAGATTATTTAGAAGCCAAAATATATCTTGGTAATTCCAATTTAATTACACATTATGAACTAAAGCAATTGGATGCATCATCGTGTTTCAAGCCATAAAATTTTCAACACCATTGTTTTCTTTTTAATAGGATTTGAAACTTCAGTATTGGCAATTCCCTCAATTTATGTTTTCTTTGGCCTCTGCTCACATTAAGGCTGTGCAAAATACTTAAAGTGTTGTCATGTTCCTTTTAATAGAAAAATATGTTTGTTTTCAGCTATAGCAAGATTAAGAAGAATTTAATGTATTAATCTCAATACTATTATCAATATGATATCATTTAATTTTACTCACAATTATCAATACCTTATTTTATTTACTTAATTAGTCAATTTCAGACTGTAATCCACAAGCTTATCTCATGCTTGAATAGCATTTGTTGGCTTTTTTTTTTTTTCAAAGAACAAAATATATATTCAACCTGTGACCTTCCTCTTTTCCATAATTTCATACATTTAGGATATCTTTATTAACAAACTATGTTGATAGTACGCATTTCTTCTTGGATTATCATAAAAATGAGTTTCTTACCTTCCATCTCCCCTTATTTTAAGTTCTAGATCCATGAAATACTGCATTTAGTCTTTTTTCAAGTAACTAATCAAACCTTTTAAAAACTTGCAAGGAAATTCAACAATTATTACTAATTAAGGAGCACCTAATATAGATTGGATGTATGTACTTTATTCACAAGGATGAGCCTTATAAATCACTAATAAGATTTTAGTGCAGAATATGCTTCTGTTCCACCCCCCAGAGGTCTATGGTCAATGATTAAAAACAACAATAATATTTTCCACATTTTTTTAAAAGTCCTTGTTTTCAAATAACTTACTGATTTGGGCCAATCTTTGCACAGGTTTTATATATATATAAATTTGTATAAATATAAATATATTTAAATATATACATATTTTTTGTTTATTTTTAATATATTTAAATATGTATATATTTAATATATATATTTTTTATTTTCTGTATTTTTTTTCTGCCCTAGTCTGAGACTTTGTCAACCCAGCCTCAAAAGATGTTTTTTTCTGTTCTCTAAAACTGTTGAGAAGAAAGTATTATCCTTCTTCTTCATTATAAATAAATAATAAATAAACAAATAATTATTTTGAAGTGTGCAGAGAAATGTCATTTTTAGCTTCTTTCTGAAGTTCTCTCTTTAAATTTCTATCAGGTTCTACAAAACCCCATGGAACTTAATTGAGTGTTGTGTTGTTCAGGTTTTATTCTTTTAAATATGTTATTTGTTCTTTCATAGGTTTTGTCCATTTGAGCTGTTATAACAAAATACCATAAACTTGGTAGCTTATAAACAATAGACATTTATTTTTTATAGTTCTGGAGCCTGGGAATTCCAAGATCAAGGCATAGGCAAATTTGGTGTTTGGTGAGACTTCACTTTCGGCTTCAAGCAAGACATCTTTTCATTGTATCCTCATATGATCAAAGAAGAGAACAAGCTCCTTCGAGCCTCTTTTATAAGGGCAGTAATCCCACCCTTGAGGGCTCTGCCCTCATGATTTAATCACCCCAAAGGCCCCCACCTTCTAATTCCATCACCTTGGGAATTGGGATTTCAACATATGAATTTTGAGGGAACACACACATTCGGACCATAGAAAGGTCAAAATAAGTGCCAACCTGTCTTGTTTGTTTATTACAACATTTTAGGAAGCTAGGGAAAGGTCAAAGGATCCTCTTGGATTACCAGAAATTTTCTGTAGATTTGTCAGGATTAGAACCCATAGCTCTTTCCAAGAAAAGATAATCTTTGTTTTGAGCAATTGCAAAAATGTTCTTGACCTTTATCTTTATAAGTAATACTATGGGCATTAAAAAAGTTCTTCTAAATTGTGAGAAAATTACAAAATAAATTCTGTGAGTGAGGTGGCAAAAATAATTATATAATCCAACTGAACCAATATTATCCAAGACAAACAATTGTGACCAGAATCATTTTAGCCTTGACTAAGAAAATGGATCCATTTTAAAAGAAGAATTTCGTGCGTTTCTAAGGCAATTTTGGTTCATAACTTTATTTTAGTGAACAGTTGTATACTTTAAAAGCAAACAGCTGTACAAACTAAAGTTGAAGATCTGTATATTTCCATCTCTAAATACTTGATTCTTTTGTCTATTTCTTTATTTTAATGGTAGTGTTTAATCTACTGCATCCCTTTGTTTGTTACAAAGTTAGCCTCGTGAGACCAGTGGAATAAACATCGAAATGTGCTTTTCATTTTTCCCCAACTACAGTTTTTATTATTTTCCTCCCTACATTTTAATTTTATTCTTAGTCTTCACAAAGAAAGGAACAATAATACCAGATGGCATAAGTCTGATGCCATTCTCTGCTTCTTTATGTAAAGTCAGGTGGTAGGCAATGTAAGTCATTCATGCTGGAGATGACATGGAGCTCCATAGATAGGGAAGCCACAGGCAAGTTTATAAAGTAGGTGAATTAATCTTTGATATTCTCCTACTTTTGTTAATGGCAGCTCCTTCTTTTAGAGTCATAGGAGTTGTAAACAAGCTTTACAGGAGATCTCCTATGGTGTTAACTTCAAGGTGTTAACTGATAATTAAGATGTTAGCTACTATTAAGAGTTGATTATTTATGGAGTTCATTTAGAATCCATTGCCTATAGACTGCTGGATGGGAGCCTAAATCACTGGGAGTGGACAAGGCCACACCCATACAGTGAATCCTTAGAGAGGACGGAGTCAACTTGCATTCTCATTTATGAAGTACAGTGTAATTTCCTTCATGGAGCCTTGCCACAGTAAAGCCATCTATGAATGAAAACTTCCTCCAACAAATGAAACATGCTAGGAATTTTAAGTTTCCTAAGGTTTAGGGGATTTTTCACAGTAATGGAATAACTATTCAACCCTGTAATTCATTGCCTAGAGAGTGGAATGTGGAAGTTTTGGTGATAAAAACTAGACAGATTTGCAGATAAGAAAAACTAATATTTCAAATTTGTGTTATTAATATTATATATACATAATAAATTATCTTGTTGCTTATTGTACCAATAGTAGCCAATTTTACCCTAATTACAATTTGTATTACTGCAATCTAAACCATGTATTAATACAATCTAATATGAACCTATTCTCATCTTTGTCTGAAGTTTAGGTGTTAAAATGTTATTTTTAACCTTTAACATTGAAAACTTATTAAGGATAAATTAGCATTAGTGTAGGATAATAAAAATTATTGGTCAGCTCCACTATGATATCAAAATATAACCATATCAGCATAGATTATTGTCTGTTATGGTCTTCCAGATGTTTAGAAATGGAACCAAACTTACAGATAAATGAGCTACAGACCTGATCTGGAAGTGTTATTCAGAACAATCCCTGCTGCAACGGCTGCTATGTGAAAAGCTACAGATCTAATGTAGAACACGAGGACAAAGCAGAATCCCAGCATGCAGCCCTGGAATTAAGCCAGAAGCACGCTTTAATCAAGCCAGTAAAAAGCACCTAAAAACCCAGTCATGGGCAGGGCTAGTCCAGAGTGTGCAATGTACAGAGAGCATCAAATCTAAGAAGGAAAGAGCCATGTGTACATCCTGCCTTTCTTGGACCTAGAAGGGGATTTGGTTGCCAAAGAACCAAAAGGACTCCATGAGGCAGATTTACTTGCGCTTTGGCTACAGAGCATGATCTCCACACTGTGGGTAATAGGGAGGCTGTATAGCTGGGCTGGGACTTCAAGTGACTCTGCAAGACTTAATAATTCAAGTCTTTCTGTCCTAGTAGCAGTCTCCTTTACTATTTGTGGCCACATTGTGTGCTAGGCAGTAAGCGTTTTAGTAAGAAACAGAATGGGAAGTATGTGGTAATGAGAGGAAGACAGTACAATGTGCTACTTACAAAGATTGGAGACAGACTTTCCAGGTGCAAATCCTGACACCATTCCTTGGTTAATTTTGTGATTTGGGGACAAATCACTTTGCCTATATGAAGCTTGGATTTTCTCATCTGTATTATGAAGATATTAACAGCACCAACCTTACAAGGTTGTTATGAGAACGAAATAAGCATGTCCATGTGTGAGCATTTAACTTGCAGCATCATGTGTGTTAAACTCTCATTGTTATTAAAGAAAGGCTTCTGGAATTCTCAGATGAAAAAAAAATCACTTTGGTAAATAGAAATGTTGTAATCTACCACTTCTTTTTTTCTTCATACACATCTTCCATAATAAAAGGAAAGGGCAAAGAAGTAAACAGGAGTAGTTAGATTGCTAAAGCAATTATTCTCAAGCACAAAGTTAGTACGTCTGAATAAATGGCTTCTGAAAAGAAGAGACTAAAATGCTACTTTAAGGTAGGAGTAACAATTGGCAATTTTGTGTTGCCACATAAGCAGCTCATAATTATATGACTAATCTGAGAGAGACAAGATGAAAAAAGTGAAGAGTATAAGAATATGTGACTAGTAGGAGGGCCACTTTTCTAAAGAGATGAAACCATTTGTATCTGTTTCACTTTAGGCTGAGAAGTCCCTAAAGCAGAAGCAGATACATCGACTTTCTTGCTCACTTGAACTTCTTATTTCTATATTACAGATGAGTTGGTAAGGCCAAAGCAATGACTAGAAAGCAATCATATCAAACCTGGATGACTCCTATCAGTTGTTCTTATAATGCGTCTACTTCTGCCATGATTTATTAGTCATGTTTGCTGGGCAGAAAAACAAAAATGGCTACAAACTTACCAGGAAAATAGCATCCTTCTCATCATATGCATATGCGCAAATGTTAGCTAATGCAGTTGTTTATGAAGAGCTGGTTACTTCATGTGAAAAAATTAAGTTATATTCCCTATGATAGCTCATGTAAAAAACAGGAATGATAACCCTGCATTTCTTCTTTGGCTACGGGAATAAGTATAATAATAAGGATATTGGGCACAGAGCTTGGTGCATATTAGTTGCTCAGCTAATGTTAAGTCCATGCAATCCCCTCCAAAAGAGTCTCCAGGATCACAAAGAGCCTTCCAACATGAGCAGCCAGAGGCTGTTTCTGACCAGTAACCTGCCCAAGACTCAGTGTGCCCAAGAGAAGCCCGGGGTCATAAGAGGTAACTTTTCTAGGGATGTGCCGTGACATTATTTTCTCCCTTTCCAAACATCCCATTTAGATGGTAAAAGGTAGAAAAATATTAATAGCATCTGACCACATTGTCCCAGCAGTTAAATTGCCATGCATTTTTCTTTTTAGAATGACCAGAAGAGTTCTTTAGTACCAATGAGAAATTATGATGAATTATGTAACAACATAACAGAAAAAAGCATTCACCAGAATGCTCCTCAGGTTGAGTGTACAAGAAGGGTTTAAAGCAGAGGTGTCCAATCTTTTGGCTTCCTTCACCCACATTGGAAGAACAATTGTCTTGGGCCACACATAAAATACACTAACACTAACGGTAGCTGATGAGCCAAAAAAAAAAAAAAAAGTTTGCAAAAATACATTGTGGGAAAAAATGAAGAATGTTTACAAATATATGTTGAGTCACATTCAAAGGCATTCTGGGCCATGTGCAGTCCATAGGCCATGGGTTGGACAATTGGTTTAAAGAATAGTGAGACTACTGCCACATTTCTTATACATGTTCCAATCAGAATAGATTGAACTGTCTTCTAGAGGTAGCAGAGTAATTAAGTAGTTAAGTTCATAGTAGTTATGAACTGTCTTCAAGAGGTAGAAGAGTAATTAAGTGCAAGGTCTTTACTGCAGTGAGGAGAATCAGGAATAATTAAGAGGCAGAATTGCTCAGCCCAACGGATGAACACAATGTGGGGAAAACAGAGTAGGGCAGCAGGTGTCATTGCAAAAGGTGGAGAAGGTAGCAGAACTGACATGTCTTAGGATATGTGAGGAAGAAGATAAAATTAATATTAATCTGTTAATCTCTTTCTACTCCCAAACCATGAAAAATAACAATAAAAAATATTTGGTTGAGTTCAGTCATTCAAAACTCTCTGCTATTGCCCAAAGACACTTGGTTCTTTCTCTGGAATGATCTATCCCTCTTTTCATACCTAACACATTCCTACTCATTCTTTTTGAGTCACATCCTTTCTGAAACCTCCATAAACTAAACCGCACTCCTAAAATATGTTTGGCTGCTCCCTCCTGTGTAATGCATTGTGTCTTGGTCAGGCATTGATGCAATGTTTGTCTGAATGTGTCCTCAAACTGTGAGGGCCTTGGGGCAGAAACTAAACCTTATCCTTTTTTTGTACCATCTCCCTTCACCAGCACAATATCTGGCATCAATGCAGAGCTCCACACGTAATTATTGAAATGATGAGGAATTACAAAATATATTTTATGCTGTTTGTGAGATGCCAAACTCATTTAAATCACTAAATCTTCTTCAATTTGGGTTATAACAGTTGGCTTGGGTTTTCTATCTCTCTCCTTCATTTTTCCCAGTATTTTGGAAGAACTGTTTTTCAGAGGGAGAGAAAGCTATCCCTTCCATTCTCTCTACCTTGTTTCATTCCTTCATCTCTTGCTCCCTTCCTTTCAACTTCTTTACTTTCCCTTCCTTTCTCTTTCCCTTCCTTCTTTCCTTCTTCAAAGAGTAAATCAGTTTCCATAATGTGTCAGGCATTGCACTAAGCATAGAAAATAGAAGTGTGCCAGATTCCACCCTTGCCTACAAGAAGATAATATTTTAGTTAGAATGAAAAAAAGCAAGCACACAAATTTGGGTTCCCTGCTGGGGACAGGCTAGAGTAAGCTGTTGGATCACATAAGACAGATGCAGAGGGAATCCAGGGAAGACTTTGTATAGGGGATGATAATTGAAGTTTTGAAGACAGTATAAAAGGTACCAGGCAACAAAAGGCTGATAAAGATAAGATACCTAGAGGGAACACCACTTACAAAGGTAGAGGGGCATGAAAGAGCATGTCTCATTCAGGGAAATAAAAAAATTACTGGTGTGACTGGAGTGAAAAGTATAAGTTGCCCATCGAGAGAGATGGAGAAGTACAGGAGATACATTCTCTAAGACCTTTTGTACTAATGAATCTACCTGCCCTTCATCCAGAATGTTGTAAAGAATTGCTTAAAGATTTTAGGCATGAGACAGACATAGTTAATATCTGAATCACAGAAGAGCACTTTGCCTGCTAGATGAATATGAAATGGAAAGGCAAGAGATTAGAAGTAGGGAGACCAGTTAGGAGATTCATTCCTATCCCCTCTAGCACGCCATAGCAGTGGGTGTCTCTTCATGTTTCAGAGATTATAGTCATTGAGTAACTGAGGTTTTCTTATTCTCGGCCCTTTTCGTGTCCTGTAATTCTCATGGAACAGAGGATAAACTTCCTTAAATTTCATACTATGACTTCATGCTAAGAACAAAATTCATTATTTTCTCCCACTCTCAGACTTCTATGAGTTTGTAATTTTTCATCTCATTGCAGCATGCAGACTTTTGGGTGTACAAATTAGTATCTTCATTAATTCACTTCCCTCTTCCTCTGTGAAATAGTCAGCCCAAATCTTACTGATTCTTTCATTAGACTCCTGCTCTTCCTCTAGTCTACAACTGTTATCATGTTTCTACCCAGTGCATCAAACTCATGGCACTAGGCAAGATGTATCCAAATAAAACAGCACACATTTTGATTCCCAATTGCACTGCAACTTGATGGCCATAGCCACTTAGCTGGTTTCACATATTTTAGTCCTGTCCCTTCATTCAGTTCTACACAAAGGGTATGAGTCATCCTCTGTAAGCACTGTTTTGATCATCTCTCTCCTTCTCTGAACCCTGCAGGATCTCTGAGTTTCTGCTTACGTCAAATCAAAACTGATATGAGTCACTCTTTATCTAAGTGTCCTCCACTTTCATCATAGCCTGATTGTTCTCTCTGCTTAATTCAAGCTGGCTGGCTCCTTGTTCAGGCACACATATGCTGTCTCACTTCTCCAGGGTATCTACAGAGCCTGCTGCCCACCTGCCACATTTCTGCTCCTCTCTGCTGTGCCAGTCTCCTTGCTGTTTGCTTTGGGGCCCAACACAATCTATGTCACTCCGTGAGTGGCTTTTCACTTCTGCACATGTTCATCTCCATGATTTCAGTAAATCTCAATCTCCTACCTTGCTCTATCTTTACATGCTTCCACTGAGCACTTTTATTCATTCATGTATTCATTTGTTGATGTACACATTTGTTTATTCATATGCTCAACAAATTCTTATGAAGTCTTTAATGAGAATGGCTGTGGCAACAAACTGAGGATACTGTTGTGAATATCTGAATAATGCCCTACGCCAAAGAAACTTACTGTTTAGTGTAGGAGACAGATACTAAAACATTGTCACAAGATTATCATGGCCACAAAAACAATGATTATTATAAAGAAAAGTACAAAGTGCAAGGAGACTTTAACAGGAAACCTGGCTTAACTGAGCAGAGCTGGGAAGACTATTTTGAGAATGTAGCAAAAGATGAATAGAATTTAATCACTTGACGAATTAGGAAAAGAGTTTACTGACTAGGAAAGAGCAAATGCAAACTCCCTGAAGTAGGAATGGGATTGGAATAGTCAATGGAGTGTGAGGGGTCTGGGTGACTGCAGTACGGGTGATGGAAGAACTTCATGCTCAGGTATGCTACTCATGATTATATGGGTCATGATGTGCTTGTCACCTGCACACAAGCCCCATATCACAGACCATTCAAAATCCAACATCTTCAGTATCCAGATCATTGTTTTCCAGTCTTCCCTGATGATAAAAATCACTTGGGACACTTGTTAAAATTCAGCTTCCCAGTGTCTTTTCTTGAAAATTGTTGTTCAGTAGGGCCATGGTAGGGCTCTGAAATTTGTAATTTAAAAAATTGAGGTTTTGGGGGCGGAGCAAGATGGCCGAATAGGAACAGCTCCAGTCTCCAACTCCCAGCGCGAGCGACACAGAAGACCGGTGATTTCTGCATGGTGATTTCTGCATTTTCAACTGAGGTACTGGGTTCATCTCACTGGGGAGTGCCGGACGATCGGTGCTGGTCAGCTGCTGCAGCCCAACCAGCGAGAGCTGAAGCAGGGCGAGGCATCACCTCACCTGGGAAGCGCAAGGGGGAAGGGAATCCCTTTTCCTAGCCAGGGGAACTGAGACACACAACACCTGGAAAATCGGGTAACTCCCACCCCAATATTGCGCTTTAAGCAAACAGGCACACCAGGAGATCATATCCCACACCTGGCCGGGAGGGTCCCACGCCCACGGAGCCTCCCTCATTGCTAGCACAGCAGTCTGTGATCTACCGGCAAGGCAGCAGCGAGGCTGGGGGAGGGGCGCCCACCATTGCTGAGGCTTAAGTAGGTAAACAAAGCTGCTGGGAAGCTCCAACTGGGTGGAGCTCACAGCA